>NC_043987.1:11604486-11904486 GCF_902150065.1 Myripristis murdjan | reverse complement strand
ACAGGCTTTTTCAGGTTCACTGCACAGGGTGGGCATGGGACCTTGCCAAGAAGATCTGCTGTGTCCCTTTAGTTACTACAACCATGGCCAGCACTGTGCGTGTGACCATGTGTCTACCCAACAGGCTTTTACCCCCTCATTTTATCAGAAATAAGTGAGCAAGGGGTTGTGACAAGCACACAGACGTTACTAGTCTTTAGGGGAAGTAAGGGACATCTTGTCCTTTTTCGACTCAAAAAGAAGCAAAGGACTTGAAATAACAGGCACAGAAAGACACTTGAGTGTAGACATGGTTTACTCTGGAAAAGGCACAGTGGAGAACAAAGACTGGCGATTAAAGATTTTAAAGTGAAAATGTGGGTGTAAATGGTAGATGTGCTCACTCATATGTGCAAATATTCCACTACGTCTCGCTTGTGCCTGGTTGTGTTCTGCACTCCTCCAGCACAGTGCCATGGGCATGGGCGTAGGCGCACACTCTTTTTCCCTCCAACTATCTCCCGACATCAGATTGGCAAGTCCTTTTTTTATTTTGCTTTGGCAATGATTTGAGACTTATAATAAATATGTCCATCACTGTGTCCAAAATGGGTCTGTTATCAGCCTGTTGTTGTTGGCAGTTTCAACCAAGCAAACTGATGGGCAAAGTCGCGTTGCAGCAGTGCTGATAATTCCTGCGAGGCATGGCTAGCCATACCCATAATCACATTAAAAAAAACCTCTGAGGAATTATTCCTATATGTAACAATTTGAATAAAACACTACCATGATTGATAGTAGCACACACACGCATATGATATAGTCCCCTGAAAATACACACCCAGATGATAAACATGCTGTAGGCAGGGTGTGAGCTGCACCATCACGGCCTAATTTCAGTTCTGAAAATGATGTCAAATTGTGACACCTCAAAGTTCTTTCCCATATTTTTATTTATCAGTATGTTAAAAGCAAGTCAAGCATGAAAAACAGAGCTGGAGTCAGTCGTGCATCCCCAGCAAGAAAGTGCATGAACTTTACCCTTTAAATTAGCTGCACACTGAGGTTGGACTCTTTACAAGCCGCCCTGGCATCAATAGGCTGAGTGTTAACGGGTCAACGTCGGTCATTCGGGATCAATGGCTTGGACTGGAGGAAAACACCATCATGTGATGTTGATCGGAATGATGACGATGGCGTAAACGATGATGGATAGCTCTATTAATAAACCTGACAATAAAGTGGCCACAGTCACAGAGCACAACAGCAACGCCGTGGATGAGAGGCCCCATTATGTCCAAATGAAGGAGTCAGCCACTCTGTCAAGAGCCAGCCAAGAGGGCACTTCACAAATAAACCTCATCAAACTAAGCCTGCCTCTCTTTCTTTGTTTCTCTCTCTCTCTCTCTCTCTCTCTCTCACTCTCTCTCTGTCTCTCTCTCGTCTCTACCAAACCCACACCCCCACATCCTTGCTTTTTTCTGCTGACTGGCTGTTTTGAGGAGTTTGTGAAGGTCAGGGGAAAGACTCTGAAGTGAGAAGGGTGGCAGAGCTCCTCGGCTTGGGGCTTTGACCTCTGATTGGCCCCGACTGCTCCAGCCGCTCTGAGTCACAGAGCGGGAGCCGTCTAGCCAACCAGAGGCCTGTGTTGTGGAGGAGCAGAGGACAGTGGGTAGGGCTGTTGTGTATCGACTGCCCGGCTCTGACAAAAGGAGAGTTGTGCAGAGGTGGAGAAAGAGAGACAATGGGACGGTTTGAAAGGAGGAGGTGAGGAGGGCTCAATCCCCACCATAAGCACCTTACCATGAAAGCCTGCTTTGTTAAAAAACAGACTCTATAGGGAGAAAAAAAAATCCATTTTTTGAGGGGGATTTTCTGTTGTGTAGGAATTGGTGATACTGTACACTGAAGAACAGGTTAAAAAGTGCTGCACTGCGTTTTGTTGTGTTGTCATATTACAAAAGATGTACTGGTAATAACCCTTGCACAGTGCAGACTGCCCTCTTCCTTCTCTCTCAGTGCATCTTGCACACTTCATAAAGTATTTCCTGGGAATGAAGCCACAAAGATTAGTTCATCATACATTATTTATTATCGGGGTGAGAAGAAAGTCACTCTGACCATAATGTCAACACAAGAAAAGCTTCAGTGGTTAAGATGTAGGAATATCTTTATCTTTGTTATCCCCTCCCATCATGCAGATGTTCACACTGCGGTCAAAAACTTTTTTAAACTCATGAATACTCCACCCTAAGTGATATACGTGCTTGTTCACACAAAGACACACACACACACACACACTCACTCACTCACAGACACACACACACACACACACACACACACACACACACTCACGCACACACTTTGCTTTATCTTACGGTAAACAGCTTCCTTTTGCCCTCAGGCCTTGCCTTTCCCAAACTCACCCAGGACCAAGAGCAGGTAACACTCAGTTGTTTTTGGCCCCCATCCATGTGATCCCAACTGTTAAACCCATGTCTGTTGCCAAGAAGCTTGTTCTGCCCTGGACCTCATTGAGTGTGTACAAAAATATGCATAAAAAAAACATAAACACAAAAACCTAGTACAGTCTGTGGTGATAATTGCAGAAAAAGCAGAACTATAACAAAGGAAATGTCTGTACTTCATGTAAGTATACAGGACAACTCTAAATCTAAACAGACTAAACAGAGACGTGACTAATCAAAACGTGACTAAGACACATGTTTTTTTCTTTAACAAAAGCTGCAAACCGTAAAACTAAAATGTTCAACCAATTACCAGAAAAATACATAATACATTGCTGAGTGAGTGATTAATACACCTAAGCCGATACACAGATTGTTCAAGGGAAAGAGGAGATCACATATCAGTCTATAACACTGTACATCTGCCTCAACATTCACACATTTCTCTCTCCCATTGGCTGGGTAACATGACCGTTTTTTTTGACTAACATTTGGAGGAATGGCAGCTTGCCATCTCACGAGTGTTCCAGTAAACACTCACCACTCCGGACCCTACTGTTGTGCTTTGCCAAAATGTCACTGGGACTGTGGTCAACCTCTACCGCAAATGCTGAATAAAACCTAAACCCAGCGAGTGCAGAGCAGAGCAGGGCTGCATCAAGCAACCAGCTGCACAGAGAATAGAATTTATAAGGGAGGTGGCAAAGTGGAGGCACAACACTGCCAGGAACTGTTGTTTTCCTCTGTTTATCCATATTCCCATGGATACTGACAAAACGGCATAGAATCAAAATAGCTGTTCTGAATACCAGAGAATCACCTGAAACATGGTTATAATATGGGTATTATCAGGGATAGAAGCCCTAAAATGTCAATCGGTGGACTTAAATTTCAGGTTGTAACTTGAACCAGGAGAAACTGGGCCGACTTCCCAACAAGCGTCAAGATGATTGTAAACAGTTGTTTTCTCCTTTCTGTGACAGTTTTATGGAATCGTTACCTCTGTCCTAACAGGATTATCATCCTTAGGTCTAAACATGATTAGCAGATTCTGCCTGAGCAAATATCTCGTTTGTACTAGTACACTGAATGCATGTTGTCACATTGTCTCTGTTTGACTGCAAGGGGAAAACCTGTTGAGACCTTGATCCTTCTCCAGTACAGGCTGGAACCACTCTGACACGTGTGGATTAGTGTAGCAAAGGCTGAATAATCAAAGGCGGGGCTGCATTTGGATTGCAATATTCAAACACTGCTGCTGCACTCTTTTTTAATTGGAAAGTTTGCTCTGCTGTGCCTTTGTCTTTATCTAAACTGTGCCATGCAGTTTAATCTCCGGCTTGTTTTCTGAACAAACACATTTCTATATTTTATTTGATTCTATTGTTTTCAGTATTTTCAATATTAGTTGTTTCAGTATGCAGTAGATACCTGTAAATAAGAGATTTGATACTGCTGTGTTCTCTTGTATAAATGAAGGTTATTGAACCTGATTGGGGACCCATCCCTGGGGTGCAGCCAGAGGATTTATTGGTTACTGAGGCAAAGCATGCTATCTGACTTGTTTTGACTGTGCAGTGATATGGGATACATCTGTGAGGGCTTTTTTCTGTGTTTGTGTGGGCGTTGGGAGAATTACAAACAGGAGACAAAGGTTCCCTTCTCAACAACTAAAACAGGTGCACCATTGAGGAATCACATTTCCCTCATCTACACACTGTACTCTTGGAAAGCGAACCACAACTAACTCGCCATCAGAGCGAAGCCAAATGAAATACAATTTTTATGAAGCAGGTCCTCATAGATCAAAAGGGTAATTTATTGGACATCATTCTTCCTGCTTCAGATAGTAGCCTGGTTTTGGTTCCTCTTGCATGATTTCCTTTGATTACCATCTATGATTAAAGGAGGACTGCTCTGGGCAGAATGCCAAACGTGGGTCATCCATGCCTGAAAAACCTCCAAACAGAATGTAGGAAGTAGGATGTGTTGGTGAAGTGACCATAGACACACAGAGTTTGGCTTCAGTGGTGTGTCACTCACTTGTGCTGGGGGATCATGAGGCACTGAGGCAGTTAGCCAGCTATTTTAATGAATCAAATGTTTCTGCATCAATAAAAATAACTGGAATCAAGGAAGGGTTTGTTAAAATAATTTTAAATAATCATACAAACAAACAACATCAACCTAATTTGATCATTTGGAATCCATTCAGTAGGGCCTTGGTGGTGGCGACATCACACTGACCCTTCAAAACTATCTGCTGTCTTCCTACTCAGTGATCACAGGTGGATCGAAGATATATAACACTGACTCCCTGCTGACAGAAAGTCCCTAACTAGCACATGGATGGCGTTTATACAGCAGGAATGCTGCTGGAATGGGGCCCAGAGGGGCGTGGCTTCCCGGTTCTCCTGGGGAGGAACTAATGCCCATATAAGGCTGCGGACTTCCTCCAAGGGACGGATCCGCAATATCGATCAGCAGTATGTTTAATTCATAGCTAATGAATCAAACATGGGGTCGCGGATAGATTGAGCCTAATCTAATGTAGTCCAGGAGGGAGATGCTCCATTAGTCAAACAGTAAAAACACAAATAACTCCACTAAACTCTATCAAGGAAAACACTAGACTGTGATGGTTTGCTCTAAACCAGAGGTGGTAGGTGAAAAAAACATATTAATTGAATAAGACAGGTCGGAACCACAGCCATGTATTGATTAGCAACAATGTATCCAACTTAAAAACCGGTACATATAATTACTTTACATTGGTTACAATAACACCATATTTCCCACCATACAATCGAATAAAAGCAGCCATTTGCCCCTCGGGAGATGAGTCTCAGCTCGCCGATTGTTCACCAATGAGCCGACAAATTCAACCTAAACACGCAAAGCCATGTAGAACTGAGGTGAAATCTGTATTTCTGAGCCGCGTCCCTGTTAGGAGCCCTCTGCTCTGCTCTGTCTTGCCTACAGGCTTGTTTACAGTCGCTGGTTCCCGGCAATAGCGTCACTTGACGTTGCGCTGTCTGGGCGTGGAGACGGAGCTGCCCGACCAATCAGGAGGCTCAGCTACCCTTAGCAGCAGGCGTGTGTCTGTGTGTATATAAAATGGCACGTATTGCCCGATAGAACACACCTCATCGAGCAACGCGACGAGTATAGTCAGCACATAAGACTCATAAGGCAGGAGTTTTCCATCATAGGATTGCGAAGAAACCCACTGTCAGACATTTGGACATCACTTTCTGAAACTGCTGCCTCTGAGCTGAAACACGTTTTGCTGGATCGGCACTAGTTCAACACCCCGGACTTTCACTCTCGCCTTTTCGGAGTGATTTTTTATTCAATTTTGGTCTTTGGATACTGCTGAGACAGAAGACGGGTGACTGCATTGATGCATGCTCTCTGCTGACACTGACAATTGTTGATTATCCAGAGACTGTGTTTCATTAAGCAACTGGTAAGCTTACTTTTCCTACGACTTTATGTCTACAAAGATGGAGCAACCTTTTTATCATGACGACTCTTTTCTGTCGGCTTACGGCCACTCAGATGCAGCAATGCACGACTACAAACTGCTAAAGCAGAATATGAATTTGAACTTGACAGAGCCCTATCGCAACCTGAAATCGCAGCTGAGAGCCGAGACAGACCTATACCAAGGGGTGCATCAAGACGTGGGGTCCCTGAAGCTGGCATCCCCAGAGCTAGAGAGGCTCATCATCCAAAACAGTAACGGTGTGATCACCACTCCCACACCGGGCCAGTACTTCTACAACCGAGGCATCACCGATGAGCAGGAGGGGTTCGCCGAGGGGTTTGTGAAAGCCCTGGACGAGCTGCACAAAATGAACCAGATGCCCCCTCCCAACGTGTCCATCGGTGCCGGTGGAGTTACGACGTGTTCGGCGGCGGCCTCTAGCGTTTTCGGCTCCACCTTGCAGCCGGAGCCTCCCATTTACACAACACTGAACGCCTACTGCCCGAACACAAGCCTCTCTTCCGCATCCAGCTACCCCACGGCCACTATCAGCTACCTGCCGCCCCACCAGCAGAGCCACCACCAGCAGACCTCGACGCACGGGACGCACCCGTTCCAGCACACCCTCCCCGGGTCCGGTCTGCACCCACAGCGGCTCGTCGCTCTGAAAGAGGAGCCCCAAACTGTGCCCGACCTGCTCAGCAGCGACGGCTCACCTCCAATGTCCCCGATCGACATGGAGAACCAGGAGAGGATCAAGGCAGAGCGAAAGAGGCTGAGAAACCGACTAGCAGCCACCAAATGCCGGAGGCGCAAGCTGGAGCGCATCGCCCGGCTGGAGGAGAAAGTGAAGGTTTTGAAGAGCGACAACGCGGGGCTCTCCAACACAGCGTCGGTGCTCCGAGATCAAGTCGCCCAGCTCAAACAGAAAGTCCTGACACATGTCAGCAGCGGCTGTCAGCTGATGCTTACGAGCAAGATGGAGGCATTTTAGAAAAGAGAGACTGACTGACTGAGAAGTAATAACACTGGAGTAGTGTTCTACATGAGCAGCACTGGAATACGGGCTGATTTGTTGTCAGCAGTGACAGCAACACAGGGCCGTGGGCTATGTGTAGACAACTCTTAGGCTGTTTAGGGTGAAAAGACTGATTGAAATGGTACTTCCGGATGCTGGTCACCGCTCAAAGGACCATTCAACCCTAATAAAAACCGGGGCAGCATCCTAGACTGAACAGACACTGAGCAACACGCCAGGCACAACCGGCCTGGTTTAGAAAATGGGAATAATTATTGTATTTCTTTGTACTTTTGCAACTAATGATATTGTCATGCCATGCTGCATTTATTCATTGTGTAAGTTATTTTGTTTGTCAGGTTGATCCAGACAAACTATGATGATGTCGTATGTTTACAATGTCCTATTTTTTTTTTTTTTTTTTTTTTTTTATTATTATTATTTGTGATGTGTATTTAAGTAAAGTGTCTTAAAAATGAAGTGGGTCTCCCGATCTTTTGTGTTTGTTTGTTTCAAATTTACCCTTAGAGGAATAATATCATTTAACACAATAGGTCTATAATCTAACACATCATAATAAATATAGCCAATAGATATACACGGCAGCAGGTCGTTGAGATCAAAGGCTGCTAATTAATTCATATCAACGACCACAATCAGTCTCACCAGCTGCCATGATCAATCTGTACTGTTATCATAATGTTATTATAGCTCACAGTGAGAAACTCAAACACGAACACATTTAGGTTTCAGCGTTTTAGACGTACAGAGCGTAGGCACGCAAGCCTTTCCTATTTACGCACGTCATTATCCATATTTGGGCATGTTGGTGAAGACTTCGTCACAGGGGAGGATTTCTGGGAACCCCCGCCCATGTTGCGAACCGGTCTCGTTTCAATTGACACTCCTTTTATTCTATCGATAAGGTCGAAGGCCATACGCGGGTGGCGGAATTTCCTTCTCCCAGTAGGCTACAAATACTACAAACATGACCTATCTCAGCCAGAGGAAGCAAAGTTTAAGTTAGAAAGCAGGAAGTTGCTCTGCGGTCTCATAAAACGCAGTATTTCAGGAAATAAACCCCAATTCACATTATCTCTTGTAGTAGCCTACAGTCAGTGTTATGAGTTCTGCCTAATGGCTTATTATTTGTTCTGGATTCATTAAAAGACTTGAGCTGCAATATAAAGGCGTTCCTTAACCCCTCCCTTACTTCAGTTTTATATAATAATCTCTCTAACACTGCTGCACGCCAAAAAATCTAGCAAAGTGCAAAATCAGCCGAGCAACCAGCGCAGGGCAACCTATCCGTGGCACTCAGTGGTTAAAGTCATGTTCAAGACACATTTCAGTTGTCATCGCAATACTGAAGGAATGCACATGAGGGGAAGTGACAGTGATTTCGGGAATGTCGGGGGCGTCTCAGGATGCCACGACGCTTGGCAGAGCGGTAGGTGAGAGTGGGCGTCTGGAGCGCATAGGGCCATGTGTGTGTGTGTGCGAGTGAGAATGTATGGGGATGTGCGCTGCTAAGGACAAAAACATTCTGGGGCCGCATCAACGGGCAAATATGTGCGGCTTCTTTCAGCAGGGGTTGAACGGAGGGATACAGGGAAAAGTCCCCGCGTTAAGTAGACTAAAATTAACGTGAGTCATCGCTCGTTCACGGTTTTATCCAAACAGTCTGTGTAACCTAAACCAGGGCTTCCCAAGCAGTTTCATCTTGTCTCCAAATAAATGAAAGAACAGCAATTAAACCGGTGCGCGTTTTTTTTTTTCCGAGGGGACCCTTCAGAGCCCTCACAGTGACAGCCTTAGGAACGCGGACCGCATTTTGGAAAACATTTGAGAAGTTCAAACTATATGTGGAAAAAACAGTTGAGACCTCCTGTTGAGAACTTTGGCCGACAAAGACGCTGGCCTCAAGAAAACCGGAGGGGGATTTCTGTCCTGTTAAGCAGTTTGTGACGTACAAGCAAACAAGCCAGCCGGTCTGGTCTCACCCAAAAAAAAAAAAAAAAAAAAAAAAAAGAAAAAGAAAGAAAGAAAAAAAAATCTCTCACAGCAAATGAAAACCTGAGAAAACCACTTCAAGAGAATCGTTGAATGCTGTGGTTTTGAGCGTACTCTCACCTCATCTGTTTTGGAGAGGAAGGTTTAACCTCTTTTTCATCTGACACGCTTTTAAATAGCCTAATTTCCATCAATAACAACTCTCCTATTTTTGCCATAACGTGGAAACAGAACCAGATACACCCACACGAGTTCTCTTTTTCTGTGACTTTTATCAAGAAAGCAGTATTTCAGGGGATGTACAGACTTTGATGTATTTGATGGCTTTAAAAACACATTATAATCATGTAATAAAATCATCAAAGCTGTCAAAAGGTCTAAAAGTGTATTTCTACTGTAGTCACTGTGCCTTCTGGCATCTAGCATTTTATATTATATATTTTATATTTAACTAGAGTGATAATATTAAAAAAATCATTTGGAACCAGCTATTTTGATACTGGTAGCTTACTGAGCTTAATTCCTCCTGGTTAAATATCACTGCAGTGTTGAATCTTCCATCTATATGCATAGGCCTACATATTGTAACACACGCAGACGCACACACACACACACACACACACGCACACACACACAGACAGACAGACACATACACACACACACACACATACACACACACACACACACACACACACACACACACACACACACACACACACACAAACACACACAAATAACAAGCCAATTCAAGCCATACTGGCTCTCCACACGCCTCGGCCCACAACCCACACTTAGTGTCTGTGGGAACATCTGTGATGTGAATGGTGACGTATGAAGAGCTCTGGGTGGGTTTGATTTTCCTCTCCACTAGCCCCCTTCCCCTCCCACAGACACAGGCCTGCCTGGCTCTCTCACTCATTCTCTCCCTCTCTCCTCTCTTCTGTTATCTTCTCAAGAACCATGAATATTCCTCCCACCTTGCCATGGCCATCTGAGGTTCTTACAGTAATTGGATCACAAGTTGCATCACTACTTCTGGAGGGCCTTTGAAAACAAAGCAGTTTTGAAGAGGGAATGTTTTTGTTTTTGCTGCCAAGCCACTAAAGAGTTTTATTTAACTCTAATAATAATAATGATAAACCTTTTTATTTCAGGCCTTTCGAGACCCCCTCCCCCATTGTGGCCCTAGGTAATCAGTCCCGCTTTCCCCCCACTACGACGCCCCTGTGGATGAATGTATCATTTGTCACATAATATTTAAAGCTATGTCAAGTAATATTATATGCATTTGTTTTTACAGTAAAATGACCTCTAGCAAAGTGAGAGTCCTCACTGTGTGTCTTCTTTCGTCTGTACAATTTACAGTCAGCTTGCTATTGCCTGGTTTAAGCTTTCTAAATTTCTGTTGAGAGTAGAGAAAAAAAGTTCCTCCTCTGCCCTCTTGTTCACCCCTTCACTGCCTCAACTCCATTCAAAGCGTTTCTGAAACTGCACACTCTGCAGATTAACTATCAAACTTTCAGATCAACTGCACAAGTTCCTCTGTCACTGCTATCAGCACAGCAGTGATAGAAAAAAGTGCATGGAAAGCAGCTTACCTTGTAACCGAAACTCAGCAGCTTTACCACATTTTCAAATTGAGAGAGAAAATAACCCAATTAATCCAACCAAGAGCCTTGTGACAGTGACATGTATCCCTCATACACATCCAAAAACATATTTTTTTCAGCTTCACTTTTGATTTTGTACAAGTGATCTACCTTGAAACTGGAAGCAGGGCAGACTCTGCTTACAAGTGGAGCTTGAGCTCTCGACAACCTCTAGTGGTCAGAAATCGCTTACTGCAGCTTTACAACAATTTCATGGTTTTCCCATCACCAGAATTCTGCTTGTAAATGTGATTTGCCATTGTATTGTATAATTTCAACCCTCTGGAGGTACCAATTGTTATCAAAAGTGTTCATCATTTGTTATCATAAGCCCAATTTATAACAAATATAGAGACCGAATCTGAAAACACAGCATCTGGATGATGGAGGTGCTATAGACAACACTTACTGATGCACTTCTACGTGTACAATTATAATTTTTATTGATCTCTGACCATTATATCAATGCATTGCTCTGGAAGACTCCTCTAGTCACAGTGAGCTTCAAAACAGGTTTCTGGGTGCACATTGCCATCTAGTGGTGTTGCAGTAGCAGAGCCGCTTAAATGCTGCATCGTGAAGGCTTGAGAAAATGAAGTACCTTCAACGGTTGCCCTAGTTTCAGAGCTCCCTTTGCTCAGTTAATGAAAGGGGGAAAAAAAGACAGTCTAGCACAATTGCAAGCTTTGATAGTGTAATAAATCTATAAATCTCACAAGATGTAGTCACAGGTGTCAGAGGGATATAACAGGATTTGTGGAACATTTGGAGTATTTTGGTCAGTGACAATCAGATGCATTGTACATAATGTCAGCCTATACATTTCCCTATCCTGGATTTGGAAGGGTGTGAGTAATTGACAGAGATAGAGAGAAACCATGAATTGGGCTTTGAAGGTCAGATTCTGTCCTTGCATGAGTACAAAGGTCTCTATTGTTGTTGAACTCAATTAAAAGCAGATAACTTCATGTCATTTGCATTATTTGTCTTGTTACTGGTGCATGCTGGCAGCCGTCAGCTTAATGTATGTGTGGCCTGTGTGTGTGTGTGTGTGTGTGTGTGTGTGTGTGTGTGTGTTGTATCCCCATGTTGTTCCTGTGGTGTCATTTGCCCTGATGATGACATTCAGAAAGGACACATTATTAGCCAACATTATCAAGTATCACCAGTTCACTATATAAATAGCAGTGGTCATTTGCTCAGTCGCAGCCACATATTGTGTCTCGTTGTCTGCCCTTTTAACAGGAAAATGTCAAGTGGTATGTGGCATTATCAATGTGACTGCACCTCTGACGCACATCTTTTCTCCACCGCATTTCCACCTGTAGAGGGCTCACGCTGCTCTATCGAGATCCAAAGTTTCTGTTTGATAACCCCTTATTGGTCAATTTTTTCGAGTATTGTGATGATAATGTCTATTGATTAGTTTGACAAATATTTCAGTGATGTTTGTGCACGCAAGGTTGTCACAATGCCGGGCCCTTATTTGCAGAGAGTGTCAGTTCTCCTGATTCAGGTGATGCAAACTCTCTGTGCAGAAGCAGCTCAGACTGCATGTCAGTTCAAGTGCTGCAAATCTGCTTGACTGGGAGGATTTAAGCAGTTATTAAGGGAGGGTTGCCAATCATTACCAAGTCCAGTTGTAATAAAGCACCCTGTAAAAATAGATAGGGTTTTCATGGTGCATTAATTTTAAACGTTGCTTTAAACGTGTTTTCGCCTTGATCATAATATTATATTAACACAAGAATATTTTAATTTTCACACTATGCCCCCCTTAAGCAATGCTTGTTAAAGGTCAGCACTGAGTGACAGCTGTCTGGAAGGGGAGGGTAAACACACTTGTCATGTTGGATCAGTAAACTGGGGGTTGATAGTGGTGGGAAGAGGTCGGCCAGGGCATCGACACTCTGCCTCCATAATCAGAGGTGGAGGATCCTGGAGGCTGTGTTTGATGATGCTGTGTCACCAGCACATGGTGTTTGACCTGAGGTGATATGTCAAGATGTTGGAACTGATTTAATTTGCTTGGAACAAAAAGAAGTAAACACCTCACCATCTGCATGCACTGACAGACATACCATTATTGTTGTTTTAAAATGTTTTATTTAATGTTTTCATCCCAGTTGAAGAACTACATTTTCATCCATGACTAAAGAACCCCTAGGCTTAGTAAACACTTGAAAAACTAATGTTAAAAATTCATTGTCATCATGCTAAAAAAAACTAGACTGTCTTCCTTAGCTCTTGAAAAGCTGCCATTTTGGGGTTGCAACATTTTCACCTCAGCAATAATAGGAGGTATTAAGCAGAATAAACAAGGCATTCGTTGCACTTAGCCTCTCCTTCCAGAGCTTCAGTTTGCAATCCTTGAATTTGAAGAAAAAAATAATTCAACTGAAAGAGCTACAGCAGGGACAGGGTGACATTTAGAAATGTTTGTCTTTATTGAGAATGTAAAGAAAAGCAGAGAAACACCCATTCCAGCATGCTGACCATAAAGTGGACAAATCAAATTCCCTTTTTTTTTTTTTTTTTACTTTACAAAACATATACAGCTAACAAAGAGTCTGGCTCTAGAAATACTCCACGTCATTGTAAAAGAAACTGCCACAGTACATTGGTGATATGTGATCAAACTACCAGAACATTCATATCTGGCATTAATACTGTCTCTGCGGATTTAGTCTGTCACTTCGGCAGATTTTGTTTCTGGAAATCAAAACATCCTTCAAGTATTAGGTATGCTTCCTCGGTGTCATTATCGTACCTGATCCTTTGAGTGTGGGAGGGTAGCCTCAGTAAAACAGAATATGTTACATTTAATATAATAATCCTCACCCTGCGTGACCTTCTCCGCTATCATACACCTGACAAGTAGACAGTATGGTACATTATCACAACAGTAAGCTCTGCAAAGCGTTTTAACAACTGACTAAGGTACAGATTTGAATAATCTATATGGTTAAAAAGAACTGAAATGAAATCATGGTGGAGGTATACTCATGTATATAATATGTACTTGATGTCATGAACCCAAATAGATCACTGGAGAATGATGTGTTGCATGCAGAGGTGTTGATATGACTTCATATTTCACATGACACCACACATCATAACATCATCTGATGTGTATTGCCCTAACTGCAGGGATTTCTGATTCATGGCCTGGGAGATCTTCATAACTGAGTGAACAAAATGCCTCACTCTTATGATGACCTGGTCAAAGAATCCTCACTTTGCTTCCTCGAAATAATACATGTGTGCAACTATCATGTGGCCATGATGTTATCACCCTACCCTATTGGAAAGTTAAAGATAGTTAATGTGTTATTATCGAAGTTGAAGCTCTTGCGCAAAAGACCAGAATATTTTGCTTCTAAACGCTCCAAGAATACATTATTCATTTGTGCCATTTTTGCTGTTAAGATTAAATTACAAAAACTGCCTTCAGTTTTAGCATGTTGTTGAAAGCCTGGTTATTTCAGGTGGTGAAAGAAAAACATAAAAGAATTGCTTAGGTGAGTGCTGGAGCTGCTGCTGGCATACTGGATTACCTTATACCAGGTATAACATTACTTTGAACCGTGATGATTATATTTGAAAAGATGATGATGATGGAAAAGGGAGCTAAAGTTTGTGAGGTAAGGTTAGTTAAAGAGGAGCAAGTTTATGACTCCAGCTGAAGAGTTGAACAGTGCTATAGATCGTGCTATGGATTTAGCATAATAAGGGGGAGGGGGATACAATTCTTTCTAAATGCATAACAATCATTCCTCTCTACATGCCGCTCCCACTCCCCTCCACATCGTCCACCACGATGGAGCGCTTACGCAGCACGGAGTTACCCTTGCTGCTCCTCCTGGCCTGCAGGGGCAGTTTGGTCTGGCAGGGTGCGCGGTACTGAGGCAGGCCAGTCTTGGTGGTGTCCAGCTCCTCGGGATCGTCCTGCTGGGCCCTGAGGGCAGCGATCACATCCTTGTCTGAGGGGCTGAGGGTCAGGCAGCCGCAGAGACGACCGCCGTCGTTGGCCTCTCCGGCCTCCTCCGCCTCATCCTCCACTGTCATGAAGGCATCCCCCCACAGGCTCTCACACAGATCCCTGCCATGCTGGTACATCTACAGACACACACAGACACAACAGGCAAGTGGTCAGATGCACATATAATAACACACAAACACACACATTCAAAATATTTATCCACATTTGTATGACTGAAAAAATATATCGCAAATAATATGAGATTATCATTTTGTTTTGTTTATACAGCTGGAAGGTATGGACAAAATCAACTCTTTACCTGGACACTTTACATGTAATGTGAATTTGATGACCAAAGAGGTGAAGGCAAACAATAGAGCCTGGACTCAAAGTCTGGACTTCTTAAGTCAGTTTCAGCTTGGAATAATGAATCATTGCAAATGAACCACGTCCATGGAACTACCAACAAGCTTTTGCATTTGCAGTTCAGGCAAGCAACATCTGCTATGTGTGGCTCCCTTTAACCAAACAATGCTGTTGCTTTTTCCTACTATGTTGCTCTACATATAAATATCTGTCAAGAATATAGTCAAAACAACGTGTTGTTGGTAATAGAAGAGCATTACAAGTTGTTGTAGCCTAAAATATATGTTTGCCTTGTTTCCTAATGCATTTTGCTTGACCTGATTCTCTTAGTGCCTACAGACTGTGAGATTTCAGCAATGCTATATGTTTATTGCGAGCCACACTGTGCAGCATGGATCTAATAAACTTACGTGCAACATCAACATTGATAGATATAAACTATATGATGATCACACCTACTGAATCTCATAAGCACCGATACAAGTCAATGTACAAAAAAAAATCGGCATGCATCATCAGCGTGCGTCATCAGTGTGCATCATCCATTTGCGCTGTGATATTGGTAAACAATGACGCTGCGGAGCACTTGCAATAGTGGCATTATTGTGTTTGGACAAAAATGTAAAGAAAAGGATTTTATGCTGCACGCCTTATTGGTTGGTCAGTGGACTTGCAGCAGTCACATTGTCAGATGATTCTCCTAAATTTCTGATGCTGTCAGAATTTTGTCTCCGCTATCTTTGGTCACAAGACCGAGACAACGGCCATCTTTGAACCCGTCTCACAGTGTGACGTGGGACCACTGTTTTGGAGTCATGGCCAAAGATACTGCCACATTTCGTGCCTGCTGATCATCTTTCATCTGAGACAGCCCTGAATCACACAGTGTATGGTGCCTTTAAATATGATAAAAGTTATCATAAAACTCCTGTACTTGTGACTCTGAATGCAGATGTAGCGGGAAATAAGCACTAGATGGCAGTAAGGCATCATAAAATTACGTAGTGTACCTTTAAAACCAGGTAAAGACAACACTCAAATCGCAATATTATGCAACCCAAAATCCCAGACAATTTCTAATTTCTTATCGCAGCATGAGTATAATCTATAATATATCACCCAGCCCTACTTGTTCACATGATTGTTTTGAGGCTATTATCGCTGCAACAACATGGCCAGTCAGGGCAGCGCCGGCCTTGAAAACAAATACCCTCTGCCAGGTGTTGCAAGGAGCTCTAGGCACCTGGCAGCTGCTGTTGTCAACCGGCTTTGTCTCTCTCTCTCACTCGCCTCATCTCCCCCAGCCTTTGCATGCATGACCTTGACAAGTCCACATTAGTAACTGAGAGACTCCATCTCTGGGATCCAGGCTGTAAAAGTCTATGTGACACCGCTTTGTGGTGAAATGGTGACTCTATAGAGCCTCGCAGAGTGGAAGGATGAATATAAACTCACACGGCAGCTTACTTCCAACACCTTTCTCATTGCCATCTGACAGCCAAACCCCACAGCGCTAATAGTCTTTGTAAAGATAAGGCAGTTGTGCTATATGAGGAAAAATTCTTATTACTGCTGACATGCGGTATACAGCTCATCTGTATGGTTCCTGGAGCATGCAAAATTGCACTCCCCTCTAATAAGAAACGTTTGCAGATTAAGAGGGATATTGCATAACAGCATAAGGGGGAAAAAATCACAATTCAACAGACATTTAAGATGACTAAAACCTTCATGGACGATATGGTGCGCATTCTTAGAAATACTTGAAGAAGCTCATTAGTGAAGTTGGAGTGACACACACCATGATTCTCTGTTAAAGCTCCCATTCATAAGCAGCTATTAAGAAGAAGAGCTCCCAGATCATCATCTCTGTCTCCAAACACAGCTTACTGTGTCCACTGCATTGTTTGCACTGAATTTTACACACTGATTTCCCCATGCAGCTACCTTTTTCTTTCTTTCTTTCTTTTTTACTTTCTTTTTTTCTTTCTTGCCTCGGTTATTCGCCACCCTCGCTCTTCCTATATATCTCTTATTCTCCCCGTTTCTCTGTATTGCACCCCACCCCACCCCACCACCTGCTTCATTTCATCCTCCTGTCTGTTGAGGGATTAAGACTGAGTCACACAGGGTGCTCAGAGAAGAAAAAGCTGTAATATATTTACCGTGTTAGAAGGACAAGGAGGATAAGGGCTATTGCGCTCGACTAGATACTCTCTGTCTGACACTCAGGTCTTACCACAACAACCCCTAGCACACACACACACATGCACACACACACATATATCTGTCCTTCCCCAGGCAGACATGGTTAGCTGCCAAAGCTAATTCACCGCAAGTTCAAGCGGCTGTAGCAGACATGGTGTGATCAAATAAGTGAGATTCTGAAATTTCCTCGGGCCCAAACTTGTCCCTCCCTGCTTTCCTGTATTTTGCTTTCCTATTTTGCCTTCCTGTTCTGTCTTTCTCTGTGATATCACACCTTGTGCAAAAGTCCATGGCATCAAAGTTAAAACATGTAAATGTGAAAGGAAAAACCTCAACATCTACAATCAGCAAAAACAAATGGCCCCTCTCTTATTCAATGATGGATATTCGTAGCACCAATGAACAATATACGTGTTTCAGTTAATTATTTGAAATGTGCATCTTACAGTTAACTAAAACATGTCCTATCAAATTTTTAAATATACAGTAAATGAAAAGCAAATACTTCCCAGATACCCAGTGAGATCTGTTTTTTTTTTTTTTTTTTTTTTTTTAACATGTCTGCATGTTTTTTTGGTGACAGCTCCCTGCACATACATTGTCAGCGCATGCAGCTGTTATTACTGAAAATAAGCTCCTGTTAACCTCATTTCTAGACTATGAGGAGTAGGATGTGTGGCATGGTGATGGAAATAACAACAAATCATGGGAACAGGGAGGAGAGAGAGAGAGAGAGAAATAGAGATTGAGAGAGAGAGAGAGAGAGAGAGAGAGAGAGAGAGCTCCAGTGCCAGAGGGATTTCTGCAACCCCACTCACACAATGGACATTTCTGTGTTTGTGTGTGTATGTGTGCATGTATGTATGCAAGTGTATTAGCTTGTCTCTATGCAAAGTAACTGTACTCCCAGTCAGCACATGCAAAAGCCTGTGTGAATCCATTAGACACAAACACACACTTATATTTCACTGCTGTTAGGTGAAAACCTTAAAATCAGAAAATATGAACAGCCTTGATTTCAGATTGCCCACCATGCATTTCTGAGTTCTTCATTATCACTATTATTATTATTATTATTATTATTATTATTATTACTATTGTTGTTGTTGTTGTTGTTGTTATCATCATCATCATCATCATCATCATCATCATCATTAATGGGATTTGAAATGGTCCAAAAAAAAAATCACCAAACCTGGGAGTGCGAGGTTTTCACACAGAATCAGTTGCATGTGCCGAATGTATGTGCATGTGCATATGTGTGTGTTTGTATGTGTGCGTGTGTATGCCTGCAGTTTGGCCCCCCAGCGCAGTGCACAGCAGCCTTGAGGCAGTACCGTAGCGTTATAAAGTCAAAGTCCAGAGCAGCAGCCCCTGTGAACGCATAAGCTCCCCGTCTCCATTGTCTCCAGAGGAAACAAAATGAAGCGTTACGGCTCTGACCTCTAAAACTGTCAGGAGAGCTAGTCACTTGTGGAAGTGGAGTGCTGTTAGTTTTACCATCTCTCTATTAGCTGTGATTTGTTGTGCTGAATGTGGTGAGTCATCTTTCTCTATTCAGAGGCTGTTTAAAAGTCTCTGGAAGGCAGTACCCCTTTTTTATTCACGATTGGGAGCTGCTTTAATTTAGTGGCCCTTATTTTGTGCTATTACCAGCACCCTGCATGAAAATGGGCCACTGCATGCAACTCACACATACACACACACACAAACACAAACAAATACACACAAATACTCTCTGTATTTATGCATTTCCTCCTCATATTTGCCATTTCTTATCAACCAGTGAGCATTTATTTGTGTATATCTTGAGTCTGCTGTTGTGTGTGCATGTTCATTTAAGTGTGTGCCTCTCTGTGTATGTGCATGTGTGTGTGATTGTGTATGAGAGAGAGACAGAGAGAGAGAGAGGGAGTGAGAGGAAGACACACACACACACACACACACAAAGAGAGAAAGACAAACACAATTGCAGGGAAAGGGAGAGAGAAGAGGGAGAAGGAAGGACAGAGAACAGACATGCAAACACACACATAGAGACAGATAGAGGTTATTGTCCGGGTGTCTCCTGCTGTGTGTGTGTGTGTGTGTGTGTGTGTGTGTGTGTGTGGGCTTGTTTAGCTATACTTGTGAGGACCAACCATTGTGAAGCCACTGTTCTTGTAAGGACATTTGAGGTCGTGGGGACATTTTGGGTGGTTCTCACCAGGGAAGCAGCTAATTCTGGCTTGTTGGTCAAGGTTAATTTAAGGTTACGGTTAGAATTAGCGTTTGGTTAACATTAGGGTAAGGGTTAGGGTTAGGCATAATTTGGTTATGGCTAAAATTAGGGAAAGGCTGTAGATAATGAATGTCGGTCAATACAGTTTCCCTACAAATATAGTAAAATCGACGTGTGTGTGTGTGTGTGTGTGAGACAGTCACTTCACCGTTGGTCCCAGCTGTACAGCAGCCCTCGGTCACTCTGCCTCTTTTTATATCATCCAGCTGGCCTCTGCCCACTGAAGCAGGACCGAACCCTTTTATGCTTCAGCCCAGAGCGCCGCCTCATGCTCTTAACCCTTCGTTGACCAGACTCTGCCGCCACCACCAAACACACTCTGAAACGCAGCACCTGACCTTCTACCCGCCAAGATGACAAGGCATGAGGTCAGTCAGTAGGACACGGACCTCCATCTCAAACCTCCATCTCCCACAAGAAAAGTGGTACATGTTCTGTCGAGCTGGTACTTTTGGCTGAAGACGGTGTATTTTTGCTGAAGCAGGAATACTCTACATGTATAAAAAATATTAAGGTCTATGGATATCAGTTCATATTGCTCATGGTTTTGTTCTTTGCCAGGCATCAAACACCTGATTGCAGATTTAGGCCTGATACATCATAGGCTACTGGATTTCAGACTTCTTTTTTTTTTTTTTTTTTTTTTTTTTTTTAAACAATAATAATGATAATATTCTGCACGGATCTGATTTCTACTGATGCAGCAAAAAGCAAGGTCACAGATTTTTTTGTTACCAGTCAGTCCGAGTCAGAGATGTGTCTGCCTACCTGCTGATACTGAACACAGGTGCCAGTGCAATTATGTCCCCTGGGGTCCCTGGCCCAGTTGCGCGCACATGTCAAGTCCATCCTACAGGCGTCAAACCTGGGGAAAGAAGGCAACACCATGCAGCAAATGCCCGCTGTAAAATGCATTGTTTAATAAATCTTTACTAATGTTTAGTTATGTTTTGTAGCACACAGTAACAAAATATTCCCTCCTCAAATGCCAAACTAAAATTCCTTTTTTACTGATACAACAGATACTATATGCCTTGTACCAGAGCAAGGATAGAAAACTTTAGTCCCTAATAGACATGTCTTGCAATGTTAATACCAATTTGATAAAGATTTTGTCCAACTCCATCTATCTAAATGAATGTATTTTGTATTCTTATTTGGACCTCCTGAAGGGACCCACTTCAAGGACCTCTTGCTATCCATGAACTTGTGTTTGGAAATCACTCTTGTAACCACTGTTTGTACCCCTGAGAGAGCCAACTATATCCAAAATGTAGACTAAATTATGTAATCTGGCATTGGACCTGTGTTATTATAGATTTAAAATGTTTATTGAGCTGTTTCTCCCTCACAAGGGGCAGCTCAAAGTAAAGCAGCCAATCTCTGTTTCTTGTTGTGGCCTTGGTAATCTCTCTTGACAGTCTTATGAGCGAGGAGAAATATAAGCCAAGACAGATATTGATTTTGATTTAGGTTTCCTAGGTAATGCGTGCGGTGAGCTCACCAGTCGCGGCAGAAACTGTGGCACAGGGGCACAGCCTGGATGTAGGAGCGGCTGTGAGGGTGAGGCCAGCGGGCTGCGTCTGGGGAGCAGCGGTAAAAACATGAAACGCGCTTCAGGAAGCCTTCACACCTGAGGAGAGAGGGAGGGAGGGGGGAATAGTGTCGGCTTCATTTAAACCTTCATTTATCCTGCACACACCTCTGGCCACAGGGCCAAAGACAAAGTGGTGGTGCTTTTGTTATTGATGATGGTATTTGTTGTGCTGTTTGTCCCCAAGTCCTTATTCATCCAGCTTAATCATTGTGCTACATTACTGCCTCCTTCAACATTACTGTTACTATCATATATTCTGTTGATTTTGTAAACTGCATGCATTTTTGTCTTATCTTCCTTTTTCTTGGTCCTATTTTTCCCTAATTTCTCATCAACAAGCATTTTGTCTCTTGCAGGCCTTTGTTGTAAATAAGAATTTATTCTGATTTGCCTGTTTAAAAAAAGTTAAATTTAACTCATTAAATAAAAAAGTATACAAGCTGTTGAGACTGAAGTCAGATGGGTGGGACTTACGCAGGGCTCAGAGTTCCACACTTGTCCCAGGGTGAGTTCAAATTGCCAGCAGAGGGAACATGAGAAATGTCCTGGATGTCTTCCTCTGTGCAACAGCTATCTGTTGGCAACAACGACAGGGAAACATTTCAACCACATGCCAGCCAGGAGTTTAGGATTAGTTTGTGTATTTTTACTGTCCTAAGTTACCGCAGGCACTCACTGTCAGCATACAGCGTGCACTCCTTCAAGTGTGGCTCCGGACTGGGCGTGGCCTTGTGCTGGCCGTCTTGAAGACACACACCCTCCGAGCATATGCGACCAATCAACGCAGCCGCCAAATACGCACAGACCAGTAGCAGCGAGTGTGACGTGATACCCATCTCTTCAGCCAGCAGCAGGCCTGTAACAAAGCAAAGTTATCCAGTTCAGCACCTTGGACAGCGGGGCACCGAGGTGAGGTGAGCAGGACATTCAACTCGGTGTCAAACACAACTCACCCCCACTGGAACTACTGAGAGGGAAAAAAACAACACCTACAAAGTATAATGAATGTCAGTGAATATCATAGATATTACTGGCTGTCTTCTATTCTGCATTTCGTGTTAATTTCAATGAAAAACATTACCTGATCGATAGAAATTATTCAGCAACTCTTGGAAAGACAAAGATTTAGTCCTAGAAAACAAGGCGTTTCTGCTGCAACAACCTTAATCAAGGTTGTTTTCAGGTTTTAAAAATTTTCTGATCAGCCAAAGCTCCGCTGCAAGTTATATCTGTATGGGTTGTCCACCTCTATGCGTCCGTCTGTTGCGCAGGTTGTTTTGCTCCTCGTCTGCCCTGCGTGTGGTGACCTAGTAGACGGGGTGAGCCTAATTAGGTGGGACTGGGGCATCATGCTGAGATGGATGACATGCGTAGTTGTTTAATCTGACAAGCGGTTGGCCCATGTGTAGCCTACATAACACGAATTAAACAAATCTTTTGGACATGGCCACACGGCCTTGGACAGGACCGGTGCGCCCTGGTTTTAGACGACAGAGAAATTTAAAGAATAAACACGGAGAGATTTGGCGCACATTGATTCTACTCGCCTTTATTTCCAGTTTTAAACCAACTGCTTGGAAAAGCGGAAAGTACAGCTAATAAATATTGTTGAACAAACAGAGGAAATTATTCTTCTTTTCATTAAAAATTCCAACAAAACTGCATATAAGGACAGAGCTTGGCCTAATAGGGTAGTTATACCAAAACTGCCTTTGTAAACATTGAATTAGGTGCCTTAACCTAAAAAAAACAACAACAACAAAAAAAAAAAAAAAACAGCTTCACTTAAACATGACACGCTTAAAAATAAAATAAAATAAAATAATTTAAAAAACACTTTATAAAAATCTAAAACATACTCTTGACTGGTGCCTAATAGTTTTCAGTGACCTCGTGGCACTTTAGGCTTTTTTAAAATATATAAATCTGATATAGCCTAATAAGTGTAGGAATTGATATAATATTCCTACACTTTTGGTATTAAATATCTGTAGTAGCGTATTCTAAAATATATAGGCGCCCCAAGTCAAGTGCTGACTTAATCAAAGCGTGTTTTTTTCTATCTGTTGAAATACTTTTGATTCACATCTGTGTTACCTGTCGGTGGGGAAAGGATGCTCCGTCCGGATCGGTTTCCTCAGTGAAAATCGGTGTGTGCTCTTCAGTGTGTCTTTCTGCTTCTCTCTGTGTCTCTTTATGTCGGTGTCGTGTTGCTGATCCGGCGGCTGTGCGCAGTGCTCGGTCCTCCTCTCTCTGCTGCCCCGGGGCCGCTCGCCCGTTTGTCACCGGTTTAAATGAAGGACGTCTCAGTCCCAGCCGCCAAGCATTTTCCTCCTCGCTCTGCCCTGGGAAGCCTCTCTCTCTCTCTCTCTCTCTCTCTCTCTCCCTCTCTCTCTCTCTCTCTCTCTCTCTTTCTCTCTCTCCCGCCCCCCTCCCTGCCTCTGTCTCACTCTCTGTCCCTCTGTCTCTCTCTGTCTGCCCTCCCTCTATTGCACATACGCCTAATGAAAACACACACACACACATGCACGCACGCACACACACACACACACACACACACACACACAAATGACTGCTGGGCTCCCTCCTTGTTAATCTTCCAATGAAATGTTTACCAAAGCTTTCTTGTTTACAGTTTTCCATCTCCAGTATGTGGAGATTAAAAAATAAATAAATAAATAAAATAAAATAAAATCCCCATGTGCTGTGGTTGGAAACACTGGAATTAGATTATTCAAATTGATTTAGGCCACAACAGACCCATAAGGGACATGTTGCCCTTGGTTTTTAAAGTGCATCACTCACAGGTGCTGCTGAGTCACACCTGTCCTCCCCTTGCTTTCACACACACAGACACGCACACATACACACACACACACACACACACACATACTCACTGAGGTCAGGGTTTTTTCCAGGTGACAGGGTTAGAGGAGGGTATAGCTGAGATTTAATACTGTATGATATGCTGAGGACACAAATCTCTGCGGAACAAAACACTTTGAACTCGCCATTACCTGGAAGCTGCTGCGTGTTGCAAAAAACCCCAAAACATTCTACTTATCCTATTATCACAGAGCTCTATTCAATAAATTTTCAGTTGTTTTGCCACCTGTTTCTGTCTAAATGGACATAATTGATAAATATGGGTCATACGTGTGCAAATTTGAAGGAAAACTACCAGAGCTGAAGTCCCTGTAAGCACTCCAGCATTGCTGAACTCTTTTATAATCGCCTGGACATGGTAACAATTATGTAAAATAGATGTTTACTTAAGCGTCCCTTTGCAAAAACAGCTATCGGCTACACCATGTTTTTTTCTATTTAATATCAATCAAAAATTCATACTAGTTGGCCAATGCGTGGTCAATATTGGCTTTTGGATTGAGAAGGTATGTTATGTGGAGCATTGCCAGTGGCAATCCAGATTGGGAATTTAAGAGCAGTGTACTGGCGTGTTTTTCTACCTATAGCTCTTCCTCTCTTATTGCTCCTGGCCTTTTAATCTCACTTCCCCTCAGACCTGTTGTGCCAAACTAATCCCTAGCTGCCTGCGTCTCTCTCTCCCCGTGTGCCCTCCCAAGGCTTTTGGCCGCAGCAGAGCAGATGGAGAGTGTCTTGTGGCCTAGATGCGCCTGCCTAAAACCAAGACTGTGAAATTGGTGACATGCCATGGACATGATTGGGTTTGGCAACAAACCCGTCCAGAGACAGGAAAAGACCAGACAGATTGGGCATCAAATAAACACACAGATTGACTGGAGATGAAATGGTCTCTGCGGGGAAAGCGCTGTACACACTCGACTCAGATTCATACAATATGAGCCGAGGGACGGCATGCGGAATCTGCTACAGCGTGGCCTCACTTGGGTCCTGTTATTTCAGATTATTTTGTAACTGCAGAGGGTCGTTACACAGAGCACTTTATTTCTAGGGGTGAGAGGAGAGGAGCGAGAAGCAGACAAACAGTGTTCCATTTGGTAATTAGAGGAGGAATAATGATATCCTTTGTGCAGGAGCTATTCAGGGAACAGCGAGAAGGAGGACAAAACAGGCCATGGCTGCTCTCTGTGTACCCTTGTTTTCATTCTCAGTCAATATGGTTGGGTCAATGCTTGCATTTGAGCATCAGGCTTGCCCTCAGCTGGCAAATAGTGTTAACCATCCTTGTCGAATCACTAATTGAAAGACATTCATTCCCACCCCTTTTACAGATTCTTTGATTTTGTTCCACTGACCTATTTATTCCATGATGGCTGGCACAAACTGATTGGGCGTATGCATCAGAGAGACGGGAACATTTATCTGAAACCGCTTCATGACCAGCAGGAATACAATATTGAAGGGAGCTGCTTTTGCAACATGCTCCTACAAATGGTTATGTATGCAGAACCTCACCACGCCAAAGCTTCTCTCTCATGGACAGATTAGAGTTGTGGGTTTTCAATCGACAGGATCTGCCTTCTGAATCACTTCATCATGAGGAAATCCGACACGGAGGATATCCGAGATGGATTATCCTATACACAACAATATAGAAAACCCCTGAAAGCCCCTCAGTACAATCTGGTTGTGAAGAAATTATCTTGCATTTTTATCTCAGCCAGCCTTGGTTTATATTGCTTGATAACATTTCGTGTTGAATGTATTCTGAACTGCAAGTGTATAGGCTGCCTTCAAAGAAAAGATGCAATTCTGCTCGCTTTCAGTGATGGAAATGTCATCGATTTGACAACAAATTAAGATTTTTTGTGCTGACAAGAAATGTTTCAAGTGTCACCATGAGTGTGAAGACAGGTGTTGGAAAGATAATATAATAAAATGAATGAGGCTGTCAAGTCCGGGCTGTTCCGCTGTTTGGCAGACAAATGTTGTCTGTGAAAAACTGATAAAGTACTGAAAGAGTGCCTACTTTGTCTGCGCCCCCACCTCCTGCCCCCCCAATAAAGAAAGACGTAAGAAGGAGAGAAAAAAAGAATCAGGATCCAAAGTCCCTCCCCTGCCATTGAAATAAGAGGCTTTGACACCTGAAAGAAATATGACATAGTCATACAACATTTTTTAGTAAAAGACAATTTATTACAAAGGTTAAAAAAAAACTAAACAAATATCCACAGAACTCAGAGGTCATTTCGTCCTATTTCCAGCAGCTAATGAAAAAACATACTAACACAGTTGTGTTCTTTAATATCATCTTCCTGTCTTATTGGTGCTATTCGTGAACTAACTGAGCTGATATTGACATCCAGCATTTATATACTGAGCTGCAGGTTTGTTGTTGTTGCAAATACCAAAACAGTCCAAGTTCTCCACCCTGTGGTTACATGTCGGTACTGCATGCAAGATGTTCACGCTCATTCATGGACATCACCCCTATCAAGACACCAACACCAAATCCTACTGCTGGTACTCTGCTGGTGTCTAACAGGAGTCCTGACTGACATTGCCGGGCTCAGATGAGGACCTGCTCTTCCCAGCAGGCAAATACATCCTCACAACAATAAGCTGGGATGAGCTGCAGTGATTCATTTGGGTTCAGGTGAAGAATTTCTATTCATTTTTTCCGCCATATGCACAGAGTCGAGAGAGAGACAGAGAGTCGAGTCCAGACCTTTGGTCAGTCCGTCACTGTTAATTGCCATTTGGCCGTAGTCGTCGTTCCTGGATGTTTTTCCCAATGTTCATAGTCAAGGTGGTAACAGCATAGGTGGACAAGATCATTATAGTGCTCCCCACAAACTGGGATGAAGCTCCCCGGGGCGCAAACCTCCATCCACGCCTCTGCAAGTGAGGATCTGCTGCTGCCTCTGCTGCTACTGTTGGTGTGACCGGCTCCATGTCTGCAGTTTGGTGGGGCATCTGCCTCGACTTGTGGACTCCTCTCTCTCTCACTCCTCTCAAACACCTGCTCAGCTTCTCCAAACCCGCCACTTTATCTAGTCTGCCTTGTTCGCATGACATGCCACACGTCAAATCCTCAGACTTAGCAAGAGTGCCAGAGTGCGTCAACCGCAGTGGCAGACAGACAGACTGGACAAGGTTTCCTGCCAGGGGACCTTGTCCAGTCTGTCTGTCTGTCTCCGGTACCGCAGACCAAAGTGTCCTGGCAACACTTAGTTATAGGAAAGAATAGAAGCCATTCGAAAAGAATAAAGGCCCTTCCCTGTGTTTCGGCACCAAGGTCAGCACCAAGGCATGAAATAAAATCCTTGATGTGTTAGAGTGAACTTTGATTTCAAAAACAGAGTTGGGTGCATTCTGAAAAGAGAAATCAACAATCCCCCAAATTTGCTTACTATCCTTGAAAAAGGAGCACATCTTGCTTTCATTGTGCATTGTTTTCAAAGAGTCATCGTGAGTTGTCTTTTTTTCTTTTTTTCAATATTTTAATTAAAACTTTTGATTTGCTTATCCAAGATGAAGGCCAAGTAACGTTAGTCTGCTGTTTTAAATGTCAACAATTAGCTTTAAAAACAGGCTCTTTAATTAGCTCCCAGTTCAGTGAATGCGTCGTCATCTGATCTGTATCTCTGTAAAGTCTAATTGTTATTTTGGGGTGAAAATCAGTGTCTGTGAGTAAATCTGCCTTCACAGTAGGCTGTTCTGTACATTGTTGTCCTCCTCATTATCTCTCTCACGTCCAGATTATTACTCTCTGGAGGGGGGGGGACTGTTATTTGTCTTGGTTCATTTCCTCTGTTCACAAAGGAAGGATACCGCAGACAAGGAAGATGAAATACTAGGCAGAAAGGATAAATCTGCGAGCCACGATCTGATATGATTTTGACTTTGAGGGGGGACACACACACACACATACACACAAATGCTTACTGTACTCACAAACAAATACACACACACCCTTGCAGGCAGAGGCGATTCTTTATGCTTGAGTTGTGTGGGTGCACCTTGGGAAGATATATAACATGACAGCAGCCCCCTAGACGATTCATGTTTGTATTACAAGCAGAGCCTCTTCGGCTGCAGATGGATGGCCAGGGAACGTCCCCTCATTCGGTTGTATTTGTCCCATAACTCCAACACTAAATGACATAGAAGCGGGAGCAGATCAATACACAAAGCTGACCTCGCTCAACCTTTCTTCTCTTTGCAACAATCCTCTACTTCAGCCTGGTGGAAAAGAGGACCTGGTGGTTTCATATGACAAATACTCCAAAGGCAAGGCCAGTAATTATTCAAATAAAGCACCACAGAGTGGCACATTCAGCATATGTAAGGCTGAGTATGTTTTTGTATGTTCGGTAGATTTCAAGGACTGAAATTTCACAGTCCTGTGACTCAAAGCTGACAGTTTTTGCTCTTATCATGAAAGTCAGCAAAGGCTGTAGCACAAAGTGGCAGCTGTGTGCTAGTTGTCGTCCACTCCTGCAGGACCAAAACACACTAACCCTTTGCTTCTTCATAATAGGCTTAGCTGTGTGTGTGTGTGTGTGTGTGTGTGTGTGTGTGTGTGCGTGTGCGCATGTGTGTGTGTACAGGCCACGCATGTCAAAGCCATGTTCGGTTGTGTCTTCATCAACCAAGGGACTAAAAGGTCTAGCTGGGGTTTGCCAATGCTGCTATGACCCTGCACTCAGTTATCCTCTGTGTTAAACACTAAACCACACACACACACACACACACACACACACACACATACATAAAAACACATATACACACAATATATATATTGTATACGAGTCTCTGACTTTACTCAATCCATCAATGTGCTCTCTAAAAGCACTTTCCTCTGATAACATTTGCCTTTGTTCTTTCTTTTCTTTGTTTCTCTCTGTGTTGACTGTCACTTCTCCCATTGCTTTAGCTTTAAGTGATAATGAATTATTCAATAAACGTCCTGTCATGTCTTCTCTCTTCATTTTCCCCCTCTTTCTCTGTCTTCTCTCACTCTCCGGAGACAAACTGATGCGAGGGAGATGAGACGAGCATCTGCCTCTGTGTTGTTTGCACAACTCTCAACCAACAGGACCCAATTTAAAAAATGCTTACAAACTACAAAGGATTGCTGCACAGTCCACTCCGCGAATCTGCATGATCTGCGGTAAATTAAGTGTCCTCATCTCTAATAGACGAGGGTCTGATCCCAGATATAGTATAGTGGCACAGATTTACGGAGATGAGTGATTTTATTGCACTCTTTCTAAATGGACACAGTCTGCTCTGCAAGAGAACATTTTTTACCCAATCCGTGTTTATCTGTGCTGACCCCGTGTCCCTTTGGTTTGTGAACGCTGTGTGGGTGTGTGCGTGTTTGTGTTTGCCTGTGTGCATTACGTGCGTGCTTGTGTGTTTTGGCCAGAGTGAATGGACTGCACCAATCCTCTTATGTTGTCTGTTTGTCAGGAGTAGCAGTGGGTGATGCAGAGCTGAAGAGGGCTTAGGGACGTCCTGTTGGGCCGGTCTGTTGGTCTGCCAGTAGGGGAGGCGCCTCCCGGCTAAGACTCAGAGACTGTGACCACCGGGATTACCCACAATACTGCTGCCACTGTCTGGCCTTCACCGTGGCAACATCAATCTGTGGAGGTGTGTGTAATTGATAAAGGGGCAAACAGAAAGGAAGGGGGAGTTGAAAAAGAGAAATAGAGGAAAATAAAGAATGAGGTGGAAATCTCATGCGCAGAATTTGTTGCTGTTATATTTTATATTAGAGATGGAAAGAGTGATACAGAGAAAAAAGAATGAAGAAGAGGAGAATGAGAATCTCTTTTATTTTCTTCTCTTCCCTTCTTGTCTTTTAAATAACATTTATAGTCTTTAATCCATTCTAGAAAAAAAACGAGAGCAACATCCCTGGTTTAAGACTATTTGCCATGACGTCTGATACCTTGACTTTAATTTTGTCTAATTCTGGCCCCATCCTGACCCTGTGATCGTCTTACAGACTGAGCGCCTCTGCCAGTGTTCCCTCTAACTTGATGAGGGAGGTGACGTGCACCTTTGAATGAGTGAGAAAATAGACCAGAACATGGCTCCAATATCCTCTTAATGGCAAGAACATTGTTTTTCCATTGATGACTCGATTGCCAAGCTGACTTAACCCAAGCAGAAAATAAAACTCATTCAGTAGAGTTGTGAATGCCTTTCCCTGCAGATTCAAGGAGGTTTAAGATTTCATTCTGCTGGGAGAAAAATGGGCAAAGATAAAATAAAGCATATGAGATGTGACATTTCATTTAAGCCTTTGAATTCAAATCAAACAGGACAGCATGCAATACTGTTACGGGATCTCTTTTGCACTGTCACCTGTCACCACAGGGTGGCGCTGTGGTGATTTATTGCCACATGCTACATACAGACACTCACTGTGCAAAGAGAAGTTTTCTACAGCCAAAAATCAATAAAGCATCACACTATTATTCATTAGTAAGGAGTGTTGAAGAAAAACCATTGCACTAGTGAACTGACCGACACAGAGAGGATCTGTGCCAGTGAGCTGACCAGGAGCAACGCCAGAGAAACATCTTTTATGCAATAACAACAGACAAAATGTAAACAGGCAGTGATCGAAGGTTAAGGGAAGGTATTGTAGGGCAATGATCAGATGGGATGCAATTCCAAATAGTAACAAAAGGCATGAATGGTGTTTGTGTTCACACCAACAGGAAATAAAGACGCACAGTTAACAGGATTAAGGGGCCAGACAGCAGGATGACTCAATCAATCAGCAAGTCTGAATCAATCAGGAAGTCTGAGCTACCCAAAATATGTATTTTCCTTTCACAGTAGCCATGCCATATTGGAAAAGGCTTATTGATATTTGAGACAGAAGGTAAGAGAACTGAATACTGAAAAAATGTGCATCTGCAGCTGTTAAAATTCTGTTTTCTTAAAACAAGATGAAGAAAAATGTAATAAAAGAGGTGCATCCTTCTTTGTTCCACAGATGAATCTAAATCATCCTGATATTCTTATTTTGATTTTGCACATAGATACAAAATGAATATTCATGCAAAAATAATGAACTGCATTTTGCAGCGTTAAAAAGATGCGGACAAGCAGCCCAGTGCTCACTGAAGAAATATAACTTGCACACCTGATGCTAAAGAAGAAATTGCACAAATGCAAATCTCCATGTTAGCAAGTCATGTAGTCTCATATACTGAGTCTTAAAATCTTTTTTTTTTCTAAAAACAAATGAAAACATCTGTCAGTGGGATGAGATAATCCCACTTGTTTCCAGTGCTAATCAGCTTGTTTCCATCAATTTTCTTAAATCTAGTGCCATTTTCTTGATATTAGTAGGATGATCCACCTCATTCTGCCTCTATACAGACCAGAAACATTTCTCAAACAAGTGAAACTGCATCAGATACACATGGGATCATCTCATCCCTCTGGCAGATTTTTTTTTTTCATTTGTTTTAAGAAAAACAAGGCTTTAAGACTAAATGTGAGACTATGTCGATAAAGAGTGTAAAGGAGTGAGGAGGAGTAAAGGGAGTAACTCCAAAGTCCAAAACCAAATGCTTTTGTTCTCTTCTCCTTCATCCTCCTCCTTTTGTTTCAGTCTTTACACTCCTGACACGCTGGCAAGACAACAAGCGCCCCGCTTGCTCTCCAAAGCCCAGAGCTGTGTCTGTTTCCTGGTAATGCCAGTCCTCTAGGGGGCTCGCACTGTGTGTGTGTGTGAATGTGTGTGTGTGCGTGTGTGTGTGTGTGTGTGTGTGTGTGTGTGTGTGTATATATCTGTGTGTGCGTGCGTGTGTGTGTGTGTGTGTGTGTGTGTGTGTGTGTGTGTGCGCGCGTGTGTTTGTTTGTGTGTGTGTGTGTGTGTGTGTGTGTGCGCGTGTGTGTTTGTGTGTGTGTGTGTGTGTGTGTGTGTTAGGACTTGTGGCTCAGTTCTTGGGGAAATTGGTTGGTGTTTCTAGCATTGTCAAGCATTAAAAACACTTTAACAAAGCTGTGGATGTTTTCTCTGGCACGCACTCAAACATTGTCTGCAACTCAGTGAGCGAACAAAAGCTTAGACAGTATTTAGTCAAGGTTATTTTTTAGCTCCTAGTATTTGAGGATTATTTCTTTGATATTGTTCGCCTACAGTATTCAGTGGTCAGAGTCAACTTGGTTTATTCCTTACCTCCATGGACAATGCGTGGGGGTTGTATTCACCGTTATGTCCTTTATCAGGTAGTACATGAAATTATTCTGCCATTGATTGTGGGAAGGTTTATGAAAAGCAAGAAGTAAGTGTTTGGAGAAACCAAGGTCAAGGATTATTTTGTTTTTGTTGGCTCAAAATCAAAATAGAAATGAAATTAGATAAAAAGATAAAGATAAAAAGTTCAGAATAAGAAAATGTTGAAAATATGGCTATAAATAAAAACTGGTTTGCTTATAAATGCTCCAGCAATGCTCAAGGGATGTTCTTATATCTCAACAACTCATTTGGTTTCAGATGGATGAGATAATCCCACTTGTTTTCCAATGCAGCTTCATTTGTTTCAGGATTTTTTTTCTGGGAAGAAGTGTAAATATGTTCACAGAATAAAGCAGATCAGCCCACTAGTATCAGGAAAATTTCAGAAACAAGTTGATTAGCAGAGGAAACAATCTCAATTTGTTTTTTTCAATTGTTTTAATAAAAAAAATTAAAACAAATGAAAAAAACAAATTGAGATTTTAAGACTGAATCAGAGACTAAATAGCTTGTTGATATAGGTATTTTTTCCATGAATAATCAAACACATATCTGCACTGCAAAAACTCTAAAAATCTAACCAAGACTTGCAGTCTTATATCTAGCTTTGATCTTGTTTTGAGAATAATATACTAGGCAAGAACAGATTGGGTAAGATTATTGAGATTGTTTTTAGAATCCTTGTCTTTTTTTCTTACTTAGTTAAAAAAAAAATCTTAATTTTACATGCACATCAAGCTAAACTACTGTCAGAGACATTGTTTGAGGCCACATTGTGTCTTTGAATACTGTTTTTAGCTGTGAGAACTTGTTTCAAGACAGTCCAGTGACAACTGTACACAATCACACGTACAATTTGTATAGTCGCATTATTGCAGTTATTCTAAATACTGGTGGTCAACACATTTATCTACAAAGCAGTTACAAATCAGTATTATCTCATCACGCTCCTTATAAACCATATCCAGAATGGTTATGAATTTCCATTTTTAAGTGCAATGACTTCATCAAGGTTATATTTTGCCAAAACACACACACTCTTATTTCAAGAAATCTTACCAAGTGAAATTATCTTATCTTATCTTGGTAGATCATTTCACTTATTTCTAACCTGTATCCAAATCAAGTATTGATTTCTTGTATTTAGATAGTTAATCTTTGCTGTGTGGTACATGAACACTACAGGATGCTGTTCATTCTTACCTCCCTGTGGGCTGTAGGCCATCAGAGAGCCTTTTGTTTTTGCTGTGTAGCTCGGCAGAGAGCTCGGTACACTCAGGATCGGCAGCTGTACAGCTGTTTTTCAGTAAAGCTGCGGCTGGATCAGGGGAGAGGCCGTGATCCGGAAAACATCTCCTTGCTCCCATCTGCGCCTCCCTACCTCAGCTCACATTCCATCTGAGTGCACGATGCGCGCGCATGTGTGTGTGTGTGTGTGTGTGTGTGTGTGTGTATTATGTGCATCAACTGGGATTACACAGCTTCAGTTTATGACATCATGCTAACACTTTTTTACACACACACGTTCTACTGTCCCTCTTTCACATGTCCAAACATATACAGCTGCCACATGTGTTAATTATTGTGTTTGCCTCCTTGCCACAAGGACATGAAAATGCTCCTATAACCTCCACAAACTATAGAGTCACAAAATATTGCTGTCAAGTTAGAAACAGCTTCTCACAAACTAAACTGGGAAAAACAGGCGTTATTTTTAAACTTGACCATCATGTGCTTCTATGTCATATCTCTGGGTTTTAAAAGGGATTTGCCAGCCCAAGTGTTGTAGGATTTTCTAAACACATAGAGCACTTTGTAATCCTGCACTTTAAGATAAAACATTCAAATAACCAAATCTAGAGTGACGGGGTTTCCACCTGACAACAACGGTGTGTTTTAATCAAGACAGAGATGCTCCTATCCAATCTTCTGTCCTACATAAGATGTTCAGACGTTGTTGTGTTCATTGTGTAGGTGTTTCAGCTGTTTAATGGGGAGAGGAGGTCACTGCGGGTCTGAGCACTCAATTGTGCAGAGCAATAAACCTTTGTGAGGTATATCATTGCTTTAAAAGAGCCAGGAAACTAAGTGTTTTTTTTTTTTTTTTTTTTTTTGTCAAAGGTACTGTGGCCCTGTACCTCTAGTAGAGAGTCCAAAACAGCTCTGATCTCCAAGTCTATCCAATGCGGAAAACGTGAAAAACCAGACTCACTATCGTTTCTTTGTGTGTGTGTGCAATGGCAGTGACACGATTACCAGTGTAATTAGGATGTTTTGTACTTAAAAGAGAAACTGGATATCATCAGCTCTTGTTGCAAACAATACTGAGCAGCTGTTTTTCCTGTAAATGCAAAGAGATTACAAAATCATTATGTAAGAGGATCTGAAAGTGGCAAGGTTTCTCCACTAGCATCCATTCCTTCTACAGTGGCTGTAAAAAAATGACATAATGAAACTCAGTGAAGTGTGTTGTAATATCCACACTCCCACCTGGGCTTGGCTTTCAGCTCAGTCAGTGGAGGAGCAGAAATCGATAGTCGCTCCTGCCTTGCAATATGTCCACCAGCTCCGCCGCGGCACAAGTAATGCCCAGGACTTTCACTGGACTTGAGTGGGAGAAGCGACATGGGGCTTTGTGTGTGCATGAAAGGGAGTTGACAGTGCTGGGAGCGTTTTTGTCTGTGTGGCAGGGCACACACAGCACATAGCCTCCCCAACAAAGCGCTGCCATCAGCAATGCGAGACTAGCTGCCTCTCCCACTGCCAGCCAGACAGCCTTGACAGCTCCATTTAATCAGGCAAATCACCCACTGCATGCCGGAGCTTTTCTCCTACTAGATTTGTGCACCTCAGAGCGCATTCTGCCACAGAGGCTGAAGGCTCCTCGGTGTTTAGAGGTTTGTTGGATGTATTTCTCAGGGGCCAAGGCAGCAGCCTCATCTATAAATATAGTACGGCATGATTCTGGGTGACTCTGATGTACTGAATGTGTTATCTAGTAATGGAATAAACAGATCAAACATTTTTCAAGCCTCTATGTGCAGCATATTTGTGATTTTGGATGGATTACTCTGAACCTGTTGGGCCAGGATCTCATCCTGCTGGTTTGGTCTTGGACTGCTGCCTTGCCAGCACTTAGGTAGAGCATTTGGACTGCACACTTATGTGCTTTTGTAAAATGTGGTTTTATGTTTTATGCAGAGTGCTTGTTGTGTGTCTGCAAGATTTATATGTGTTGACTGATTTCTCTTGAAAGACATTCTTAATGTCTGTTGGACTGTGCAGTTAAATAATTTTTTGCTAAAATCAAAATATAAGGCTATGTTTGCTGGTTGGTCTGTCAAGCTATTATTCTTTTCCACAGGGTATTTTGTTTACAAAATGTATCTGTTCTGTGAAGGCAAACCGGCAGTATTCCTGCAGCCTTTCTGGGTGTTTTCTTTCGGACGGGTCAGTGTGAGCCATGATCGGAGGCTGTTTTGCTGATCCCTCGCTGTGTCCGGCACCAATGAGGTCATGGCTGTGTGGGCAGCTTGGACCATATGTTACATAAAAACTGTGCAAAAGTCCTAATCCTCTGCAAGGTGTTATGCAACCGCTTTGCCCAAGGGCCGCGCATCTGTCAATCACAAAGAAATAATATCACAGGTGAAAACACAGTGCTGTCCGGTGTGCGTGCTCTGGAAAGGTCACAGCTGATTCTATTGCTTTTCTTGCTGCCTTCAGGTTGTGTTACATCTGAGATTCTCTGTCTGTTTCTGTTAGTCACAAAGGCTGAACGCAAAAACAAAGCAGAGGGATGGCCAGCTCAGGTCAGAGGAAAACATTTTTTGTGAGGAACCCTTAAGCACAGAATGAAATAACCACTATTCAAAACATCCAACAAAACTCTTCCCTATCTATCTATCTATCTATCTATCTATCTATCTATCTATCTATCTATCTATCTATCTATCTATCTATCTATCTATCTACAGAGGTGGAAAAAAGTTTTCGGACACCCCATGCATTTGTGAATTATTGCATTAACAAATCAATTACTTTTAGTACAGTCACAGCCAAAATACTAAACAAATCCTAAAAAAGCCATTAAAAACTTAAAATTGATTGGTTCCATAAAAATACATAAGAAATTTTGAGTATTGGGTCATTTTGGTACCAGTGATGAAGGTTGTTCTTTTTATTAAAAGACGCAATTTTTGTTGCCAAGCTTCGTGTCTATATAAAGCCAGCACATTTGAAAGTTCTTCAGACACAAAAATGGCTAAAACAAGGAACCTAACGCAGGAAACACGCCTGAAGATAAAGATTAAACTGTCAAGAATTTAGTTTTGTTAGTTTTTCTTGTAAACAATAAACAAAAAAATATATAATTTGTATTTGTTTGTATCTGTCTAATGTAGCCACACCTTTTGAAACACAAAAAAGATTTTTCCACAAATATTTCACGATAAAATTTGAGATTGTAAAATTTTAAGGGTGTCCAAAAACTTTTTTCCTATCTATCTATCTATCTATCTATCTATCTATCTATCTATCTATCTATCTATCTATCTATCTATCTATCTATCTATCTAATTTTTTAATCATCGGGGAAATTTTCACTCTGCTTTAGGGTTCCTACAGAAAACACTTTATCTTCATTTGAACAGTGTTCAGACTCAAAAATGCAAAGATAGTTTGCTTTTATTTCTGACAAAATATCCCAGCGCTTGTTGGGCAGAAGGCAGGGGAAACACCCTGGACAGGTCACCAAAAATAAAGTATCTATCTATATATTTAGCTATCTATCTGTAACTCAGGGCTTTTGGTATCGGGTATTCATATAATCTCCACCACTAATACTCCATTTTAGCCTGGTAACAGCACCAGTAAGTACCAGTATCCATATCGTGGATCATTTTATACCACACATAATGTCATGGGTCTAAACATACAGAAGAAGCAGTACAGACACAGATATGTTGATAGTTGTTGATATTTTTTTCTCACAGGATAAGCCTCTTTATAGGGTCAGGTTTTGCACACTGACAGCTTTGCCACCACACCAGCTACCTGCTATTGAAAAAAATACAACAGATGTTCAAACCAATAGTACAGACTTGCAGACTTACTGGTTGGTTCATTGCTTACACTGGGGGTGAATTAATAATAGAGAGACCTTGAAATAATAAAAATTATTGTTATTGAACCATAAAGCAAGGCTGCACTCTGGTGTCCTTGCTCAGCATGAACAAGCTGTGTCTGTGTGTGTGAATGCATTTGACTGTGCATCTGAGTGTACATACTGCCTGTGTGTCTGTATACATCCATGCATATGAGCGCACATGAACACATGTACTGTGCATGTGCGTTTGCTTTCAGCAGAATTCAACCCAGCGCTACGAGCAGAAGACAAATAAATGTCCGTGATGAACTTTCAACACAGCTTGTCTTATCATGTGAGAGCAATACACAGAGGGCAGGGAAGATGATCCTACCCATTTTTACAGGATCTTCTGGACCTCCTTGCATTTAAACTTGAGTGCCATAAAAATTGCCATTCAGGCAGCATATAATTTTCATTTTACCCAGTACTATTGAGCCACCTTGGATCCTTCAACAACGTTAGAGTAACTAGTTAGATTACTCAGATTACTTTTTGTGGTAACTCGTTACTAGAAGTATTAGTTTGTCAGTTCTTGTAATCCAAATAAATAAATAAATAAAATAAAATAAAATAAAATAAAATAAAATAAAATAGAATGCAGAGTCTTCAATTTTTCATTTCACACTTTAATAGACCTTTCACTATCAAAGACCACACCAATAAATATATGGATTTGGAAAAAACAAAGGGGAAGGGATTGAATAAGGTGTGCTTTAATACATTGAGATGGGTAATGGGATGTGTTCAAGGCATGATTTTTGTTCACAAACCTAGTTATACTCTTCACAGCAACCATTTTGACATGAAATAGCAGGTAAACACAGGTATTACTGATGATATTGATGAAGGTTCTGTTCCACTTCTAACAGAGCAGGGGTCCTGGTGCTGCTCATGCTGGCTCACTAGAGAGGCTCTGCTCCACTTTAATGGACCAGAACCTTAACTGATGTCATTAGAAACAGCTGGGTTTACCTGCCATTTTATGTCAAAATGACTGCTGTGAAAAGAATTCTGAACAAATTAGTGAAAATCTCGCGGGATTTGGTCACAAAATGCCACTAATTAACAACATGTGGCCTACCTATAAGTCTGACATAAATGAGATTCCCCATAATAACATGACTTGACTTGCTCAGACTTATTTTGCCATTGTAATCTTCTTTATCTAAAGAAATAAAATAGCTTCTCTGTATAGTTTTTTCCTCAACACTGACCTTCAGTGATAAACTTTCTCTACCGCAGGACGGAGTGTGTAGCCTGTGCTGCTGTCCCTGGTGCTGAAGTTGACTCATTTTAGCTGACACACTTAAAACACCTCTACTGTCAAGTGTACTGCTTGCATCCACAATGTGTGAACTCTTCAGGAACGAATATAAACAGCCCTTTACCTTGATCCTCAAGCATTACCGAGTTGGCCGAATTGTTTTTATTTATTTATTTATTTTCAGAGGGTTTAATAGACCAAGAGCCGTTTCTCTAATCCATGTAGAAGCTCGCATTCCTTTAGTCGTGGTTAAAACCTGAAAATCACCCAAACTGCACTTACGAGGTTTTCAGCTGAGAGCGGAGCTACTGTTTTATGGCCCATAACAAAAGGGTGCTATCTCCTCATCACGGGCCTACCATTCATCTGAGGAGAGTCAACCCGCTGCGCGTGTATGTGGGAGGAGGGGCGAGAGGGAATCCCAGGAAGGGGTTACAAATATCGCGTTGCTGCTGTGGCCCGTCCAGTATCCAGTGTTAGAGGAAGTGGAAGTGGAGGAGCAAGGAATGAATGAATGAATGAACGAACGAAAAAGGGGTAAGAGTTAAAACTTTGCGTCTGGGTTTTGTAGAGACGGGAGGGGAGGGCGTGCTCCCCTGCGTGTCCTCACACACGGTGATGTTTCCAGACCGGACACACTCCTCAGCGGCGAATCAGCGGCAATGTCAACACGACCGAGGAGCTCGAGGATGAAGCGCGTCTCAGAGCAGCGACGCTCAGCCGCGGTGCGATTGTGAAGGAAAGCGCTCGGTGGTTTTTATTTTCGCTGGCGCTTGCACTGATCGCGTCACCGTTTGTGGAAAGAAACGCCGATTCCTCTGGAGATTCTTACAAGAACTTGGGGTCACTGGTCGGATCGGCTTGTCCTGACGTGAACATTGCGTTTGCAGCCTGCCAGTGATCGTTCAGGCCTACAGAGGAGGTCTTAGTCGCTCGGTTGGACAGCATCAAAGCCTACAAACCTTTGGCTAAATGTCAAGGATGCCCCCAAAAGGAGAGCAGACCGCAGAGGCAGCAGCACACTGCCAGCATTGAGACGTTTTCAGAGGACACAGGGCACAGCTGAGCCTGGGAGAAACATTGACTTTGCATTTTCAGTCCAAGCAGCACGTCGCAAAGCTTTTTTTTTTTTTTTTTTTTTTTTGTGAAAAGCAGACAGAATGGGAGCGCTTGCCATTTGTGTATTTCCAAGTGGTTCTTCAACGTGACACCGGACGCTCCCTCTGTGCGCCTCTTTGGCTCAAAGTGCACCAAAGGACGCCGCTGCTGCTGTGCAGTTCGGGTGTGAACCGGACCGCCGGTGGATACCGCAGCGCTGCCGGGACCAGAGCTAGACAAGTGTAGGGTCGAGTTACTGTTTTAGGCGGGGAAATCCCCCGCCAGGAGCTCCACTGCGCTTCATTACGCCATGGATGACTCGGGGATAATACGACGCCGGAGGCTGCAGGTGAGCTGTCCACGGCTCAACTCCTATTCTCGGATATTATCAAACTGTGAAGTGTCCCCTCTCTAAAAAAAAGAGTGTTTCTGCTTGAGGTCCTGTGTAGTGACACACCATGTCCTCCATCATGTAGGCACCCGCTCACTTATGCATGTGTAATGACAAGTTTATGTTATAGCCTGTTCATAATCAGGAGCCGGCTGTGGCACTCAGTTTACATTTTATGGTTTCATCGCCACAGGAGAAATCATTATCACGGGGCACAGCGATGACTTAGCCCCCTGCTTCATGCACCAATGCAAGCCTCATTATCAGTCCAAACGAAAAATATTCCCACTGGGACTGTCTGAGGCACAGTGAGTTTAGAGCAGTCTTATTGTAGGCCTACTTTGTGTCTTTGTTTTGTTTCCTGTGGGGTCACAATGATATCCCTATAATACTCATAATAGCAGGTTTAGAAATCGCTACAATTTATTACAATTTGCTGTAGTATCGGTCCTTCTAAAATATAGGCCTATTGCAGGATTACTGTTCTTTTTCAGTCTTAATCTAAACATAATACCTTGCTCAGACAACTCTAAAGAAAAATCCTCAAGCATTCATAACATAGTACTGCAGGGTCTTTTTTTCTCAGTGGTGGATGTATAGTGACCTCCTGGTGACTTTTTTATAATCTGCAATGTTATCACACTTCTATAATACTCTTGTGGCTTGGCTGTGATAGTATCCCTTTAAAAGTCATTATTGTCTTACTACAGTTCTCGTTTCTAATAGAATAATGCAGTTTATTTTGCCAAACGTTGACGGTAATAACGCGTCACTCATGCATGCTGATATGACGTGTTCACATTACTGTGGCCACTGAGGCCATACGTATTCATCCATTATGAAGCAGCCTGCTTATCTCTCTCTCTCTCTCTCTCTCTCTCTCTCTCTCTCTCTCTCTCTCTCTCTCTCTCTCTCTCTCTCACACACACACACACACACACAAACACACACACACACACACACACACACACACACACGCATGCCACCCTGTATGATTCAGTCAAGTGAAGTGAGCAGAGCTGAGCAGCCTTCAAACCAGGCGGAGCAGCTCTCCTAACTTGGGGATGGAGATCAATGTGTGTGTGTGTGTGTGTGTGTGTGTGTGTGTGTGTGTGTGTACTGGGGGCACTTACATGTGAGTTAAAGGGGATATTGAAAGAGAGTTTGCATTCATTATGGTAGTTTATTTAAAAGAGGGATTTTCAGTAACTACGCTGAATTTCACCTTTAAAATGCTCAGAGAGAGAGAGAGAGAGAGAGAGAGAGAGAGAGAGAGAGAGAGAGAATAAAGGAGGAAGGGATTAGAGCTGAGGTGTGTGGATGGTTTCAGGTCTCATCATCTCCACTGCTCAGCTCACTGCTGCTGTGATGTATGACAGAGGCTGCAAAGAATTCATCATCATAGAGTCAGACTCACAAAGTCACTGGCATTTTATAGGTATAGGCTGGCCAGCAGAGTGATTTATTACATGTGTGTGTGTGTGTGTGTGTGTGTGTGTGTGTGTGTGTGTGTGTGTGTGTGTGTGTGTGAATAAGTCTGCGTTTAGCACATCTCCTTAGTCTTATGCCTAGGTTTTCACAGTGTGTGCATGTGTGTAAAATTGTGTTTTGGTGTGTGATCGCCTCTGGATGGTTACTCCCTGTCTCATCCAACTGCCATCCTGTTCCCCTGGGTCTCATCATCCCAACTGTCTCTCTCTCTCTCTCTCTCTCTCTCTCTCTCTCTCTCTCTCTCTCTCTCTCTCTCTCTGTCACACACACACACACACACACACACACACACTCAGCTGTTGGTGTGTTTAAAACCCCCTCTGTCTCCATCTTTCTCTCAGCACCATATGGTGACACACCCCACTCCCCCGCAGTTGGGTCAGGGGCCATACCCATGATGCATTGCTTCAACATAACTAACATGAAATGAACATCTTTGTGTCTGTGACACTGTATAGCCCCCTGGCTTCCTTACTGATGTACATATATTTAGCATTATGAGTGGCTAGCAGAGATACAGCATTAATAATATGCAGAAGGAAGGAATATTATAACCTTCCATTAAAGTCATGATAATATTGTCATTATCAGTTATATTTCAGTGATTTTATCAGAATTATGAGAAACACATCTAACTGAGTGGCAGCCACATGTTTTAATGAGCAGCCATTGTGTTGCAATTGCAATCACAAAGCCTTGCTAGTAGCAATAATGTGTATGGCTGCACAAAAATGGATGAGGGCAGTGCCAGGCCATCTAGAATGCATGACACTCTTGCCTCCTCCCCACCTCTCAGCCCTCCGCCTTCCCCGTCTGTCAAACAAGCCAATCCCTGCTGTGCATGATGAGCGGCCCGGTTTCTGTCTCCTGGCAGCATGACACTCCTTGATTGATCCCCGTTGTCCATCCCCAGACTTGCTTCTCACCATTGTTCTCTGCAGCATCCACAAAACGACCAGGCTGGCCAGCCAGCCAGACAGTACAGCGACGTGCTCCAGGCATGCAGCCCAGCTAATGCATTCCATTATAATTTTCCTCCAGTGCAGACAAGAGGAGTTGAAGGACAAAATGGCAAGGGGCCATTTCAGAGACGTAGGTTTCACTTTAGTTTTGAGGAGGATGCACTCTGGGAAAAACCCTGCACGACACTGATGGTCTCTCAGTATAGAAATAGCCTAAATGGGAACCCTTCATTTTATCATCACACTGACACAAGATATACAAATTTATATAAGAAAAAATTCTAGTATCAAACGAGGGGAAAGGATTACTGGACAGTGTGAAAGGCAGTAAGACACTGCAACACTGAACCCTGAATCTGACAGGCAAAACATTACACAGTTGAAATTTTAGGGAAAAATGCCCTAACCCTGTGAAACCGCAATGAAATTACCTTAATTTCTTTCAGAAATATTTGATAACAATATAGGCCTCACAATGTATATGTTTTTATAATTTGCACATCAGGGTCAGAGGCATGCATGCACATAAAGGAGCTTCAAACACACTGGGAAAGAGCTCTATTCTCTTGTGAGTGAAGTAAGTCACAAAATGTGTTTCAGTAAATCTCAACTATGGCTGTAAAAATGCAGAGCAAGGCATAAAAATTTCCCTCCAAATATTGAAGAGGACATGCCCATGTCTCCCTTCAAAATCTCTGCCTATATGCACCATTTATAGAGGAACTGTTTGTCATATGTTGAAGGGTATGTGTGGCAGGAGATGACATCAGCTGGCCTTCCTAGATTCAGTTACTGTTTAACGTTTGCCTTTATATGTTTACCCCCTGGCTGTTTGAATGGATGGATGGATGGATAGATGGGTTCATGGATGACTTGTTGACTGGCTGGAGGGGCGAGTCAGCATCTCAGCCACCCAGTAGCATAAAAAAGGCTTATAAATGTCAGGAAGTAATTATTAAAAATCATTAAAGGGGCATGGAGACACAGGTTCACCTAAGTGGACCTCTACCAGGATTTTGCCTTTATAATAAGGTTTATGTAATCCCAGGGAGGCAAGAATATAAAATATCTGTTTTGCATTATAATTATGTACATAAGGATTTACAAAGACTACTTAAATTTCACTTGACATTCCTTCTGAAGGGTAAAACCCCAACAAGCCCATGTAGCTGCTATGTTAATTTCCAAGGCCTCTCTTCTCTGCACGTTTTTGCCTGAGGTTGAGTGAATTTACAAATGATGCATCAAGGATGACAGTGATTCATAATAGGAGTCGAGCTCTAACAGGCCCCTGGAGTGTTTGCACACATACGCACACACACACACACATGCACACGCACATGCACACGTGTGCATGCGTCAGTTTAAACGTGAACTGGGTTAGTGGTGATGATGTCAAAGTGAACATGCTTTGACAGAAATGGGCCGTCTGCAGGTTAGATGCTAAAAAGCCCACCATTCATCTTTAATTACAAAGAGGGAAGCACTTCATGTAATCTCAGGGCAAAATGCTCCTATTCACCACCGCGGCAATTACACTATACAACAACAGCATAAATACCCTCCAGTGAGAGCATGTGAATATTCATAGGCTTGTGACACCTGTGCCAGATTTTACATTTCTCTCTCCTACACACTTAAATACACATGAACTCACACATAACCCCATGCACTCCTGTCAGTGTGATACCCAGAGACTAAAAGGGGAGCAGACACATATAAGCTCAAGCCTCGGCAGCACACAGCTAAAGCCTGTGGAAAAAAAAGCAGCCATTCCCGTCAGGAAAGGAAACAAATATAGCATGTAATTGCTTTGCTTTCCAATCTGCGATCAGCGAGCGCGTCACTTTTCTGACGGAATCGCCAATCTGTTGTCAGTCACCCCTCAACACCGGCAGACTTCATTAGTGGGACTCAGAGCACAGGCAGCTCTAAAGCCAGCTGCACATCAGCGTCACATTATGTTGTCGTTTCTTTTTTTCAGCTTTTCACATGTTCTGAAATGGGAAATTCAGCCATGCAGTAAGCAACAAGCTTGGCATTCTGACACACTAATTATACCACAAGAGAATTAAGTTAAGAAGAGCTAAAGATAATTTTACCACGTCTGTGTTTCGGAACATGACACAGGACCTGGTTATAGAGTGAACAGTCATATTTTCTTAGTGATATAACCGCCCGCTCACTCATGCCAGTGTCTGAGAGTAATGCTTAATTCGCTCTGTGGAAATGATGATGATGAAAAACACCGGTGGAAAATGGATTTCTCTCATCTTGGAGCTCATGAGTCACAATGTCAGTTTTAGAAATGAGTCTGCCAGCACATTGACCACTGATGAAGTCTGGGTTGGAACTGGGAAATTAGTTTTATTTCGCTGACCTTTTCATGAATGAAAGGAGAAAATGCAGTGGAACTGGGCATAGTGAGGGAAAATGAGACAGTTTCTATGTGACAGTGAGCACTTGGACAGGCAGGACTCTTCTTACATGATGGATTCTTACGCCAGGTTAATAACTGTCATGCCGCTTGAGGATCTAATAATTGAGCTACTGCAGCTCAGGGATATAGCCGGGATCACATGCATCAGTTAGGACCCACTGTCATAACTCTGGGTTTGTAGCTACTTTTCTTGCCTGCAGTCTCAATCCTCGAACCAGGGCCAGAAGACAAGACAGAAAGGGAAGATGGAAGCATCATGTTTATGGTGCTTGTTCACTCTTGCAGGCACCAATAGATGGCTGCGCTTTGTTTGATGTGCCTGCTGGTTCTATTTATTGTCTAGACATGCCTGAACATTAAAGAGCCCTGCAGAGGGCCATCAGCCAGACAGCCAGCAGATGTTCACAGATATAAGAGAGGTGCATCCTTCTTTGTTCCACTGATGCGTCTAAAGTATCGCCATATCCTTGATTTCTTTTTGCACGTAGTTTCGTATGGACTATTCATGCAAAATAATGAGCTGCATTTTGCACCATTAAAAAATTGCTATAAAGCAGCCCTGTACTCACTGAAAACAGTTGCACACCTGAGATGACACTGCACTGCAAATCTCCTTGTTATCAAGTGAAAGTCATATAATCCCATATTGCATCTTAAAACGTCTTTTTCTTAAAACAAGTGAAAACATTTGTCAGTGGGATAAGATAATACAACTTTTTTCCGGTGCAATTTCACTTGTTTCACAAATTTTTCTTGGAAGTATAAATATGTTGAAACAAGGAAGACGAAGACAGATCAGTCCATTAGTATAAAAAAGATACTTGATATAAAAATTTGGAAACTTTTGAAAAACAAGATTTTACTTGTTTAGATGAGATTTTATACAGGTTAAATTACAAAGTTCTCCATGTTAATTTCATTCTTCTTTGATAAGTTGAATAAAATACCACCTTGAATCACTGGTAGATGATGTGCACACGCAACATCACCAGTTTTTTTTTTTTTTTATGTCCTACCTAGCACTGTTTTATGTGGTTGTATTTTTACTGCTGCCATGCCATTAGCTGTCAGGTCTAATACAGTGAGTGATTGTTTGAATTGTTAACCCTCCCCATCATTGGGTGGCTCCTTTAAGGCCTTTTTATGCCTCCTCTACGTGTAAGTCATCTTCTCCCAGGCCTTGACGGCTCAGGGTCAATTAGCCTGATCAATGAAGGACAAAGTGAGGGAGGATCAATAGTTTGAATATTCAGTTGTCCTTGTAAAGAGGGATTTGTCTCTTTTAACATGAGAAACCACTGGAGGGGTGGGCGCAGTCGAACAGGTTTATAATCTGTGGTTAGCCTGTGATCCTGACACAAATGTTAGGATGAGTAGGAGGCAAGATTTTTTTCTCTCTTTAACCGCAGTGAGGTTTCCATTTTGTTGCCTTTTTAGCTGTCATTTTTAGAAGCAACCAGAAAATACTCTGGTGTGCTGTACAGCACACTGCAAAGACTGCAAAAACAAATCACTTGGTTTCATTTTCAGACTTAAATTCTTGTCTTTTTGTATTATTTATATTTGTTCCCAGAAAAATATCCTGAAACAATAGTGCAATTGCATTGTAAAGAAGTGGGGCTATGTTATCCCACTGGCAGATTTAAGAAAATGAGATGCAATGTCTTGTGAAGATGGAGATTTTTTTTGCTGTGAAGACTTAGCCTTTTGTAACAAAGCGGCCAGGTTTCTACAGTATAACACATCTCTGCTTCAAAGGGAACTTTATTGAACAGGAAATCAGCAGCAGCATATCCATAAGCTTGTTCACATGCACTTGTGCACACTCACACACATGCTCACAAATTTTTATCTGAAGGTTAACCTAATAACTGCATCGACTGTGGTTACCAGGCTGTCAGTGGAATGCTAACAGCATCTTAACTGTGTGCAACAGGAGTGGGTGTGAAATGGAGCAGCTAATGCATTAATTGCATCGGCTCAAACACCACAGACCTGAAAACACTCAAAACAGCGTTTACCAGAACCTGACCAGCGGTGCACAGCCTCTCAGTGTGCCTCTGTGTCCGTTAACCTCCACTTGACTTCATTAGTTACACTGTCTACTCTCTCCACTTTCTCATCTCTCTTTTATGCAGTGCAGTGCTGCATTTCCCTGTGAATTCATCTTTCCAATTCGTTTGTCAGACGCACACATAAACAAACTGCAGAAGGCCAGAACACTCAGGCTCAAGGATAAGGCTGCAGGCATAAAATTTAAAAAAAAAAACAAGATGATCTTTCCCTCTCTGTTCTTTGCTCTCCCTCTCTCACCGTCTACTTCTACCTTATTTACACCCTCCATTCCTTCCCCTTTCTCTAGCTCAGCATGCAGGGTTTTGTAAAAAGCCAGGCTGTGCTGGCATGAGATCTGGCACACTGCTCACAGTGCCTTCATTCAGTGCAGTGAGTGTCTGCTGCTGTTCCAGCCCAATGTTCCCTGTCCATCTGGACTCAGGAGATGGCCGGATGGAAGGAGAGAGAGAGAGAGAGAGAGAGAGAGAGAGAGAGAGAGAGAGAGTCCAGTTAGTTAAGTTAACCAAGTGAATTCAAGCACACTTTTTCACTTGTTCCAGTTAACCAGTTATTATAATTGCCTGTTTAGTGTAGCGCTTTTCCTCTGCCACCCATGTGTATGCCATATGTGAAAGTCTCAGTACCTGATCTCTTTTTTTCTGCTTTCTTCTTTGTGTTTCTTCCAGAAGGATTTGCCCCTGCCCCGCAAGAACAGCAGGTGAGTGTTTTCTCCCCTTCATCACTCCATTCCTGCCTCCCTCCCAAACCCAAACCCCCACCTGACACCCCTTTCCTCTCTGGCCAATTGAATCCTCCATCCTGAAGGACAATCACCGCCAGGAGAGTTGAATGTCTGATCATTTATCAGCAAGTTCTCTCCTCCGGAGCTTACATCGGATTGGCGGTGCTTCTTGGAGGAGCAGGATTTGCATTTCAGCGCCCCGTTGAATGGGTTTGAGGATGCTTCAGTGGTACTTGTGGTGTCGAGTGGCGTCCTTGTGTGAATGAGGGGAAGGCAGACTGGAGGGGATCTTGTCTGGGAGTCTGGCTGTGTCTGATTAAGTCTGGCCGGGAGCTCTGGAAGCTGTCCATGGTGCTGAAAGCCTTATTCACTCGCTCGGCTTTTTGCTCTTTATTTCTCCTTCTCTCTCCCTAATGCTTTGTTATTAATCTGCCTCTGTTCTGCTCTTGTACCTCCCCCCTCAAGCCTTTCAGTTCAGTTTCAGTTCATCTCGTTACATTGCTCTTTCTTTAATCCTTTCTCAATCCTCTTTTACTCTCTTTCTCTCTTTCTTTCTGATTTCTCACTCTCTCACTTGTAGCTCATCAGGGAAAAAAAAGATGGTTATTAGTTTATTTGTTTATTATGGATCCACATTAGCCGACGCACAGGCCAATCTTCCTTATCAAATAGAAACCACAAAACTGGACAAATGGTAACACATCATGAGTATGAAATGAAACAGCAAAGAATAAATTATCATCAAAGGGCAAAATTATTATTAAAACAACAAAGAGCACAACGACGACGGTGCATGCACAATTATGTACAAAAAAATGAACCTTTATCACATCAAAGGAATTTCAGATAAGGAAAATGCATTAAAATGAATACATTTATGCAGAAAGAAAATGTATGTGTGTCAGAGGTGGAAAGTAACCAAAGTAAATAAGTATAGTACGTAAGTGCAATTTGGAGGCCCTGGCACTTTAGTTGAATAATTTCATATTGTAAGAATTTATACTTTTATTGCACTACACTCATCTGATGACTTACTATTTACTATCCAGAATTGGTTATACATGCAAATCGTAAAATATGATGCATTGGTAGAGTTGAAACTAGTCAGTTATACATGAAGAAAGACTTCTTACAGGTTAATGAAGAGTTTAACACTCTGCAAGTAGCCATTCATCACAATGATTACTTTTAACTTTCATACTTAAGTACATTTTACTATTATTACTATCCTTTTACTGAAGTAGCTTTACTGAAGTACCTAAGTATTTTGAATGCAGAGCTTTACTGATGCATTTTTGCATTATGGTATTGCTACTTAAATAAAGGATTTCAGAAGTCTTTCCCCCTCTTGTGTGAGTGTGTGTGTGTTTTTCTGTCTATGTGTCTGTCTATGTGTGTGTGTGGTCACACCCCACTACCTCTATTTACACCCCCTGCTCTTGTCCCCATACCCATCTCCCAGCCCTATCCATCTTCTCTACTCTGCCTCCTCATCCCTAGTCATCATGGGTAATCAAACATGAAATGAAGCCACAGGCCCGTCCACTCTGTTTGTGCGCGAGCCATGTTTTCCTATCCATCTCACTATGTTTTGGTTTGTTTTGTTTTGTTTTTACTTTCCATCCTTATTCTCCCCTTTTCGCCATCATCCCCCCTCATGAGACGGGGGATTCATCCTGTCTCGGCCTCTTTCCCACCGTGTCCCATCACTCTCCATAGAGCGCTATCAGGCCACCATCCATTATAGATGGGCTCAGTGGAGTTGGCCTCACATTCAATCTGTCGACTGTATCCATTCATGGGTAAACACAGCACACCCTCCGAGTGTGTGCGTGTCATATGTTTACCAGTGCAGTCATTCACCAGCTCTACTTTTTTGTTTTGTTTTATTTTTTGTTGTTTGTTTCCATTCAATATCTGCTTTAAAGTTACGTAATGCACATCCAGGCACTCAGAAATCCACATGACCCCATCCCTAAGTCATCTGCCACTCTGCTGAGATGAATTAACCCGCCTCATTCATTCATGCTATCTGTCCCCTGCAGTTAAAAAGCTTTTAACTCCCGGTCAGAGGTGCTTTCAGTGCACAGACACAGAGAACACGCACATGCAAAACATGAAATATGCTGCAAAACTTCCCCCCTCGCTGCACTCTCTGTTATGGCGCCTTACCCTTGAGAAAATGACCCACAATTCCCTGCTGCCTTTTTGTTCCTTTCTGAAAGGCAGATTCACCCTGCCTCCCTCCATCCCTACCTCTCTGTCCCTCTCTCTCTCCTCTCCTTTTGGTGCTCTGCCACACTTGCCCAGATACACTCACACACACACACACACACACACAGACAGACACCAGTGCAGATCTAAAAGGTTGTGGGAGCCATGCGGTGCATTGCGATGACATTTTCGCAGAGACCTGCTGCTTGCTGACTGCTCTCCCTCACCGCTCGGCTGCTGCTCCTGTTGCTTGGAGCTACGCCCAGATACTCATGCATGCAACATGTTTCGACGCACCAAGAGGTACAACCAAAGACGTAGACCGATGATGATGATTCAGTCTGTGATGATGATATGGGGTGTGGTAGGACTGCTTCTCTGCTTCTTTTCTCCCCACTTCTTTCTCTCTCTCCTCTTTCCACCCTCCCTCCGTGTCTCTCTGACTCTCTCTCCCTCTTCTTGTGTGCGTATGAGCAACTGTTCCGGTTAAGTATTCATTGCACAGAGGCTTGCATTGACAGTGCAAGCCGTATGTAAGGTCAGGGTGTGTGTGTGTGTGTGTGTGTGTGTGTGTGTGTGTCTAGCCTGGTTTTAGATTTCTGTTCTCTTCTGCTATCTGTTGAGAGGCTTTCATGTAGTTTTTCTGAAAGGTCAGTACAGTATATCAGCTGCATTTATAATGAGACTGAGTGGAATCATGACCGAGGACTGAATGTTAAAGCTAACATATCATCTTTAAATCATTATTTATTAGGGAACTACTTAACCCACATTTTTAAACATTTTTAAGATATTCAGGGTATGCTGATTTAAGTTTTATGACAAGGAAGAAAAAAAAGAAAAGAGTGTTAGTGATTTTTTTTTTTTTTTTTTTTTTTGTATTGCACTGATCATTTCCACATCCAGAAATTGCACACAAATTTTTCAGTTATTCAAACTTTTGTTTTGCAGTTTGGGGAAGTATGATCAGCATAATGTATTTGAGTGCTGTTACACTTACAACTATGCATTATAGACTTCACATTTTATACTGTATGTTGTTGTATTTGTTATTGTGAAGGATAACCCTCACAATCGAGGCATATGACCCAGATGACAGTCAGATTTGCCAGCCACTATCAGCAAATGAAGGCCTAGAAAAGCGTTTTGAGATATGTGAGATAGTCTGCAATTTTATTTACTGCTACATCATTGACGCTGACCATAGTTTAGCTGACCCTGCGAAAACACCTATTTTCTTATTGTATATGACAATGAGTAGTTGGGTGTCGGTAGCAACGATTATTCATCTTAATAACATGTTCAGTGGACCTCCAGGTAGACTGATTCACCAGTAGCAATCGATGAGTGATTTTGCTCTGGTGTGAGTCAGACAGAATCAGCTCTCCTGCTCTGTTTGATCCACTGGTGCTGTGAGATTGATTCTGAAGCCGGCTTATCGGCTGATCTAGTTGAGGATGGTTTTTTGCTTCAGAGGAGAACAGCAGGGCAGCAGCTGGAGGACATGGGTTTAAGCCCCCGTGTGGGCAACCATCCTCACTGCTGAAGTCTTTGAGCGAGAATCTGAATCCTTACCAGCTGCTGCAGCAAGGTTTTGTCTTTGCTTCGGTACAATTATCAATAAAGTATCATATTATCACATTTCATATTAAAAAATTACTGTCCCCATCATTTTCCTGTGCGCTTACAGCTGATGACTGATCACACTGATGACGACAGCGGAGATATTTGAGTTGACACTCAGACACCAGGGGTTTCTTCTTCTTCAGCAGCAGTGGATGTCATGCAGAGTTTCTCTGTATGACTTCACTCTCCCCTGGCTGGTCAGGATTAAACTGGCTCTGAGGGCTGTGATGATGACCGCATTACCGCAATACTGTGGTCATGTGATGCCTACTGTGGGGTTGAGCTCATCACATAATTTTTTTTTCCGAAACCCATGTTTTCAAATAGCATAAATGGACTGTAAAGTCCAAGTCATTTATTTATTTATTTATTTTTTTGAAGAAGTGAACACATTGGCACCAAACCACAGGGAGATGTTGCTTTTTCCCTGCGGTAAAAACTCCATACCATCACAAGTGTAGCTCTGACACACTCGTATTACAGCAACACATCTTACCACAACACACCTGAGCCCAAACACACAGGTGCACAGATGCACTGAAGTCTCACTGTTCTTACTTTCCTGCTGCACGTCTACCACAATGCTCCACCCCAAGAGGAGTGTTGTTTTGGAAACCCTGCGGTGCTACTCAAATGCAGAACGGATTAAGGGAGGAGCTTTGTACATTCATACATACACTCATCATCAGTCACTCTGGATACCAGTATCTTGCTTAATGGCAAAAATATAAATTTTTGCCATTAAGTTGAACATGTGTGCCAACATGTCCATGTACAAAAAGCACACATACATACATACATAGTATAAACACACATGGAGGCAAAACCCAACAGCTTTTTCCATTTGAAAAAACAAAATTTGTTCATTTTTCTTCCAGAAAATGACTCTGATTTTTTCCTGTCAGAGATTAAAATATTGACTTTTCCATACAGTTGTGCAGCCTGGAAAGTGGATTGGGGTTCTTATTTTCAGTGACACATCCCCAACTCTCAGGTCACATCCACATGATGACTTTTTTTAAATTCTTTTTTTGAATTAAAATCAGTGAAGGGAGTGGCAAGAAATGAAAAAAGGGAAGAAGATGAAGCGGCCAAGTCGAGTCATGGAGGAAGCAGAGAGTAAGGGAATACGTGAGAAGAGGCTGAGAGAGAATGTAAGGAGTAAGAGAGATTCAAAAAGAGGGACGCTGTGTGTGAGAGAGAGTAAGAGTGCAGGGCCCTGGGGTGATATCTCTATCTCCTCTTCCATTAGGGACCAGCTCACTGGGGTTACGTGAGCAGGGGAGACAAGCATGCTAGCGTACAACCAGCTCTCATCTCTTTTCACTCTGTTTCCTTATCTCTTTCTCTCTATTTCCTCTGTCTGTTTTCTCCCGCTAAGACTTGCATGGGTGAATTACTGTTTATTTAACAGCCCAGCACATGAGCGCACACGTGCCTCTCCTTATTATATGTGTGCATGTGTTCTCTCTTTGCTATTATGTGTGTGTGTGTGTGTGTGTGTGTGTGTGTGTGTGTGTATGTGTGAGTACCTATTGGTTTGATGCTGCAGGAGAGAGGAAAGTGAGCTGAATATAGAAGAGTGGAGAGCAGTGTGTTAGAGATAAAAGGAATAATAATGATTGCTGATGATTAGTGTATGTATATATACAGTTTATATGCGTGTGTGCGTGCATGTGTGTGTGTGTGTGTGTATATGTGTGTGTGTGTGTTTCCCCCATGCTGTGGCTCAGGTGCACGCTGTACCTCAGGGCAAACAGCAAAGACAAAAGGATAACATGCTCTCACACTCATACACAGACACGCTTTCACATACATGTACTTCCCCTCCTCTGCCCTCCAACACACATGCACACACACACACACACACACACACACACACACATACTGTATACAGAGACTTTATGCACATAAATACTCCTCCACTGGAACTGCATAACCACATCGGACAGCCATTACACTTCACTTAACCAATTGTGTGCACACCAAGGGAGGTCAGTGGGAGGCTGAGGCACCTGGGTCAGACCGCGGAGCGTCTCCTTCTGCGTGCTGCTGCTTCTCCCCAGAGGAGCCCGGCGTTCAATACTCACTGCAGGAGTAGCTTAGGTGCTACAGCTCCCATTAGCTCCCGACTTTACTAACAGCCAAGTCTCCCCTCGAGTAATGGGGCTCTTATTCCCTTTGATCCTTTCCTTTTCCCCCCTCGCTCTCTCCTTCACTTACAGGAAAAAATGCTTTTGGGAACGCCGGCTTCCCAGCAGCGCCGAAATGTGCCGGCGCTTGACTGATATTGCTACCGTCAGCTTGCTGTGTACTTTCCCAGACTCAGACAGAAGACTTTGGTTTATTACGGGGGGAAAGAAAACAAAGCAAAACAAGAAATTATAGTCACTTTCGTCGAGGCTGATGGGCTTTGAAGTGTTGTCGAGGATGAGGCGCTTGCTGGGACCCTGCAGAGAGAGAGAGAGAGAGAGAGAGAGAGAGAGAGAGAGAGAGAGAGAGAGAGAGAGAGAGAGAGAGAGGGGAAACTGGGATGGAAAGAAGCAAAAGAAGGACCATCATGTTGGTTGGCCTGGTGTAATACACAATGGCAAGGCGGTGATTTTGACATTTAACACAATGCTCAATGCGGTCGAGTGGAGATCTGATAGAGCTCGGTTAGGGCAGCGCTTTGCCTCAGGCTGTCACCGTGACCATTTTAGCATCTGTCCTTGCCTTTTACTGTTGGTTTGCATTTGACCTGTTGGGCAATACTGCTCGATTTACATAAAGAAAGCTGATTGGGTGCGATTGGAAGGATTAATACACTCTGCATGATTTATATGATTTATTACTGAGTTTTTAGCATGTGTTTTTGTGTGTGTGTTTCTGTTGTGTTTGGCTTGACATTAGTGTTTTGTCTTTGTTGTGTTCTTGTTGTGTACAGTTTGAAACTTGCATTTCTTTTTTATAGAATTGTTAAGAACTTTGAGCTGCATTGTGTGCATGAAAGGCACTATATAAATAAAGTTCATTCATTCATTGCTTTCAGATTCTACAAAATCTGAAGAAAGAATGGTTAAGCACACGTATCCCATTTGTCCATCTATTGTATTTGTACTATCCTTTCCTTTTCCCATGTGTTTTATCAGAACTTCTCTTATGTGATGTCCAATGCCTTTCTCAGCACTTTGTCATTGTTCTTCCATTTTTCATTGCATTGTGTTGTGTTCAGTTTAGTTCTGCCTTTGAATGCCTACTTGATTTTTTTTTTATTGCTTCTTTAGTCTGCTTTCAGTTGCGTTCATGGCTCCTTGCACCCTCTTCAGACTGAAGGATTTTCCCTTTCCACTGCCACATCGTCCTCTGTCATCTGTCTTCCTCCTTCTTAAGTGTCCGTATATCTTTTCCTTGCGCTCACTCTTACCTGATTGCCTGATGGTCGCAGGACCATTGCTAGAATTACTGTATGTTCCTTATTGTTCACTGGGTTAAATTTTGGGTAATACATGAACTGAGCCTTATTCTGCTGTTGCACCTATTGTAAATTGTTCTGGATAAGAGCATAAACTAATTCCTTTCTACCTAAAATTAATGATGCTCTGATGAGCTGCTTGTTGTTTTGTTTTGTTTTTTTTGTTTGGTTTTTTTGTCACCTGCACAATTTATCACTTTGATTTTCTTTATCCCTAAATTTTAAGAAGTGAAAATGCGTCTTTCAGTGCTTCTGCTCAGACCAGGCTGAGATGCTGTGTTGTGCTGATGTCGGCAGCTGTAAACTGGCTCCAGCCTGAGAGGGTCAGAAGGAAAATGAAAAGGAAAAGATTGAAGAGGACGAGGGGAGAAGGAGGATGTGACTTGAAAGTGATCCAGAGTGACCTACAAAGTGTAGGCATGAAAATGTTTAGTGTCTTACTAGAGGACCATTCTGATTTCATAAATCTGCATACAAATAGCATGACTTTACACTTTCAAATTGCATGCAAGTCTAGTTTTGCATGCAGCTGATCCACCAGTCCCTCCTCTTAACCTCTGTGGAGAGCAGATTCATCCAAATACCATGCATCACCTTGAACAGTCATGAGGTCACCAGTGAGGCTCCTTAATGCCGATTTATGGTTCTGGGGACACTGGACGCCGCGTGCACGCAGCTGCTACGCAGATGGTGTGTGCCTCTCATGTTTCTGTGTCCTGATGGTCTAGTACGCTAAGCAATTCCCCGCCTTTTCAAAAACCTTATTTGTAGCACTGTAAATAAACAGTGATGTTTTTACAATACTTGCTTGTTTTACTTTCTCAAACAAATAGTGCAAAACAAGGTGCCAAATAATTGAAATGTACATGTTAAGTACAAATGGTGCAAAAGAATTGAAATGCGCAAATCAATACAAACAAAAGGTGCAAAGTAGTGAGGTGAAAACTATTGGAATGTGATACTACAGAGGCAGTGAAGCCGGAGGGGCGAAATGCTGGACATGATGTAGTTCAGAGGACCAATCATAGCTCTTGTAGTCTGTGTAGTTCCAACGCATAGTTACAATTTTTGGGAGGTGCACGGCAGAGGGCCCGCAAGGGACGCATTTGCTTCGCAAACCCTCCGTAAGCTACGCGTACGCAGAACCATAAATCAGCCTTTGGGCTCACTGGAAGCTTGTTAGCTAAATATTAGCTTATTATCTAATATTAGCCACCAAAACTCCTTGGTTAAGGTTAAAGAAAAGCTGTGGTTAAGGTTAGGAAACAATAAAAAAAAAAAGTAGCTCATTTAAAAAGAATACAGAGAAAAAGCTGCTAAATTACTTTTTAGAAAAAGAGAGTCGAGGGCAGACTTCAAACTAGATTATTTTAATGGGAACAGTTTGAAAATATAAAATAATCTGAATCTGAACTGTGAAAAAGCCTTTGTTCATTGCAAAGCTGATCAGTTTTCCAGATTTGTCCTGATTCAGATGGTTAGGGGGAGTCCACGAAATTTACTCTCTGTAGTGGACGTGATGAAAAATGTTCTGTGGCTGAGTGCAGCACTTCAGCAAAATGTGCCTCAGTGCAAGTAAATTAATTAATGACTTTGAGGAGTGCTCAATAAAGAAGAGGGAAAAAACCTACTTAATTACAGTGACTGGAGCAAGTGTGATATTGCTGCCACCCTCGGTTTCTTTTTCCAAGTGCCAGGTGATGTGTTTGGCATTTTATACTGTTTCACAATTACAGGACATACTCCCACTCTTTGTTCTGATCCTCCCACAGCACTTTTGTTTTCTGTCTACCTTTATGTGCCTCTCTCTCTCTCTCTCTCTCTCTCTCTCTCTCTCTCTCTCTCTCTCTCTCTCTCTCTCTCGCCCTCCTCTCTGAAATTGAACTTGAATAACTCCTATAATGAGCAGTATTCGTCTCCTCAGCTTCGGTCCCCACTCAGCTCTGTCAGAGAGCCTCCCTGCTGCATGCTGCGTAGCAACAAGACGTCACGTGACCGCGGCTCTTTACTCCCTCTGCACGCTCCTCTCCCTCCTCTCCCCTCCCCTGTAGACTCAAACTCAATTTCCTGTGCTTTTTGTCTCTGAAATAAAGTCCTCCCATCTTTTTATGCCATTACATAAAACTTAACGACAGATCTGTGCGCCATAGTATACCTTACAGTAAAGGGCGTCAGACAGATGCGAGTTGCATGAATATAAATTTTTATTAAGGAACAAAAGGAGGAAAAGTTTATTTCTTTGTTCATAGTGGTGCTCATTCCCTCTGAGGAGTGCATCGTTTGTTCTTGTTTTTGGCTTTACAGCACTGCACACCTCTTTTACCCACCTCTTCTACCCTCTCACCCTCCTCCTCCTCTGCCTATCCAGCTTCTCCTCCTTCTCGCTTCCCTGCATTGTGCCTTTCATCTCTACCACCTACATATCCCATCCTCCTCTACTGCTGTGATTTCCCCTCTCCAGTCCTTCCTCATTCCACTGTCTCTATTTCTGCGCCCACCTCACTCCTCGTGCTGTGGAAGTAAACAAACCAGACTTCCCTGACTCCTCATCCGCAGCTCCACTCCTCGTCTCTCTCTCTTTCATCTCAGCGAGATGCCCTCGCTCTCTGCATCACTTTCCCCTCTACATGCCCTCTTATCTCGCTTGTTTTTTTTTTTTTTACTCTCTCTCTCGCTCTCTCTCTCCGATCATTCCTCCATGCCTCAGATTTATCACCTGCACTGCTATTTGACTTTGTGTGAGATGGCTATTTGTGTATTGCAATGTATGAATAGGTGGTTTGGTTTAATCGATATTAATAGGCCGTATCACACTGCTGTTAAGTGGAAGGAGGAGCATGAAAATGCAGATGGTGAAAGCTCCTATTTGTCTGGCTTTGTTGTAGTCCTGGCTGTCATTGCATTTTCCTGTGTTCCATGTACTGTGTTTGTAAGCTCTGTTTATGGATGGCGTCATGTTTGTACAGCGTAAATATACATACAGTATGCACGTGTGCGTGTGTGTGTGTGTGTGTGTGTGTGTGTGTGTAGGGGGGATGTCACCGTGAAAAAACTGGGTCATGTTTACCTTATGCCTGTGTGGGCGAATGGGTGATGAGCACCACTGGGAGCCTTCAACACGACCTCTTTCTCCAGCTCTCATTTTTCCTCTCTCTGTCCTAAGGCTGCTCAGTTGTGGCAAAAATCATGATCACGATTGTTTTGGTCAAAACTGAGATCATGATTATTTAACACACTGAATTTGGAAACACCGCCACAAAGGAAAGGCCTTCCCGCTAACCGTTATACTGCCACTACCACCCTTCTCTCTCCACATCTTCACCTCAACCCCCAACCCCACCTCCCAGCATGTCAGCCAGTTCAGCACAGCATTTACTGCGTGCACACACACTTCTTGCTGATTTGTCCATCTCTCAGCCTTGAACTTGGATGACCATCAAACAAGACACTGGCCTGAGGCACCTGTCTGAAATTTGGACTCTCTCCCTCTCCCTGCATTAGCAATGAACTGGTTATGTGCATTGCTGACTGACTGGATGTTTAAAGTAAATACGCACCAGTCAGTGTCTACATGTGTACTCATGATACTGAATACTGGAATTCAAGGCCAAATATTGTGTGTTTGTGTGCATGTGTGTGCCTTTCCAGCCAGCTCCCATTGATTTCCTGCGGCATTTGAAATGCATTAACCAAGGATGGTAGATATAATATCAGCCTCGGGAAGACTCTGTGGTCTTTTTGCCTTTGTTTGTGTCCCTCACTTTCTCTATTTCTTTTTCATCCCTCTCTTTCTCTCTCTCCCCCTCTATCTCTCTTTCTCTCTACTCTGAAAAAGCAATTACAAAAGTGACGAAAGCCCCTGAAACACTGCTGAACCCTATACCCATATACACACATCGTAGCTCACACACGTGCCCGCACACACATTAAGATTACTGCAGCTGCAATACACCAACAAATCGAGGACTCCCATAAAGAAAAAAAGGTGCAGTGGTGATGAGGTTAGAACAATGTCACGACATAATTGATCTGCTGTTAAAAAGGGTGAAATGGCACAGTCGCAGTTATTGGATTTGCACATTAAATCCACGCTATTGGCATGCGTGATCAATATCCATAAGGTTAGTTATAGATCTGTTTGATCAGAACGTCCTGTGCAATTTAAATTATGAAAACAGATAGAAAAATGAGATCGAGCGTGCTCTGTTTTGTGATCTGCTGTATTTTAGACGGGATGCTGTGCATAAAGGAGTCGCCTTTATTCCTTAGCAGAGCCACAGTGGTGTTACTGAATAGCTTTAATAAAGAGTCATGAGCCCAATCAGTAGTTTGAGCTCCAGATGGGCAGGAGGGGCTGACTGAAAAGGACACATGTGATTGGCTGATGGCAGCACTTTATCATTCTGTCACTGTCACCCTGTGAGATGGGAGTCTTTTTTGTCTGTCTCTGGCCATTTTTACCCTGGAAAGCATATTTTAAAATCTCACATGAAGTAGGAAAGAAAATGTGTCCTTTCTTAGGTTCAGTCAGGGTTCCACCACTGGTGAGGGAGAGTGTCTTATAAATGAGATCCCTGCCACTCTCAGTGTGTGCCCATCTACATAAGTGTCCTGTCAAAGTGTCTTTGGGAAGGACAGAAAGTTAATAATAATCATTAATTTCACAAAGCACCTTTCATGCAGGATGTGCAGCTCCAATAGCAAGAGCAAACATTAAAATGAAGCCAAACAATAAAAGCATGAGAATATGATGGGCAAAAAATATAAGGAAATGAATACAAAGGAAAATAAAAGGAAAAGGATACTACTGCTACTAATGATAATAATAATCAATGCAAGGCAGAATATAGTCAATTAAAAGCAAGACTAAGTAGGTATGTTTTCAAGTGTCATGGTTAAATGGAATGAAAAAAAAACTGAAAACACTGCAGTGTCAGAGGTGTGTGTATAAACCCTTTCCATCTTGTCTTGTGCAAAGATTTCTCCTCACCGTATCTTTGCCTTTGCTCTTCTCTTTGTCTCTTTTACCATTTCTGTCTGCTGTCAGCTTCACTAATCTGCGTCTCTCTGCTGCGCCTCAGCTCACCGTGTCGGCTCAATCTCAGTCAGCTCACGTCTGCAGTCTGCAAGTTTCAGTGGAGGTGTATGTATGTATGTATGTATGTATGTATGTATGTATGTATGCGGCGAGGGTGAGTCCTGCTCACGTGCGGGCCCATGTGACTGGGGTGGTGAGGGGAGAGCAGGAAAAGAGCCACTCTCTTCCTTCGACAGCGAACACAACTGGATGGTATAGAGGAGTGAGTGGGAAGGTCTGCCTTCCTGTTGTGTTTCCCTCCTCTCGTGCTTTCCTTTGCTCTTGTTTTTATTTTGTATTTGTTTACACCCTTGCTTACAGAAAGCGGAGCGCCTTCTGATGTACCTGTTCTGCTTAAGCCTTTGAATTAAATTGCACCGCCGTAGCTCAGCAGCGGGTGTTCTCAGAAAATGAGGAGCTCTCCGTTAAAGAGGAAAAACTTGCTCACTTATTACCTAATGGCGTGTGAATCAGATACAGTCATTTCATGTGTAATAACAGCGTGTGGGGAGTCCACGGGCGGATTTGAAGTGACTCAGTGTGGTAATGACTGCTATTTAGTGTCCCCACTGTGATTAATTGAGGGCATGGAGCTGTGGAGGGTTTCTCAGTGAAAAGCTTGATACATCTGCTGTGTTTTTTTTTTCCTGAGAATTCTGCATCCTTTTTAAAAAATTTGTCACCCTTTTTCCTCTCTCGTTTTATGCTTATTATCTGTCCTTTCCCGGCTCTCTCACTCGTGTACGTTCTCGCTCACATCTTGACCTGCACCATGCTCCCTCTTCTCCTCTCACTCTTATCTTGGCTGAGAGGAGCTAGACAGGGATGGATGGCTGAGGAAATTGGATTCTCTTTATCACTGCGGTACTCCTGCAGTCAGCCCCGCATTTGCACGTCTTCTATCTATTATTCTATGTCCAACCTCACGTTTGTATATATAGCAGCACGCGCATGTACATCAATGCATTAAATCAAAGACATAGCAGTGACAGCATTCCCCCAGTGGGCCCGTATTTCATATTGCCAGTTTAACTCTTTCTCTCTCTCTCTCTCTCTCTCTCTCTCCCTCTCTCTCTCTCTCTCTCTCTCTCTCTCTCTCTCTCTCTTTCTTTCTCTCTCTGTTTTTCCTTCTAGTTGTCGAGCCAGTAACAGGAAAAGTCTGATCCTGACCACCACCTCTCCCACTCTGCCTCGCCCACACTCCCCTCTGCCCCTGCCTGGACACCTCGGTAGGTACACCTCACTCTTCTGCCACGGTCATTTGTTGACAGTGAGCGGTTAAAAAAAAAAAAAAAATTACCTAAACCACCTAAACCTTAGTGCAGTGTCAGCTCTTCCCTGTCTTCCCTAATACAGTGGGACAGGATCTGTATTTCTTTCTAGATAGATAAATAGATAGATAGATAGATAGATAGATAGATAGATAGATAGATAGATAGATAGATAGATGGATAGATGGATAGATAGATACTTTATTCATCCCGCAGGAAATTCACAGTTTTTCAGCAGTAGCCACAGATTACAGATTAAATAAATCAATAAAAACAAGATAAAAAATAAAGAATAAGATCTAAGTACAACAGAATAAGATCTAAGTACAACCCAGTGTGCAAAAAGCAATGTGCAACAAAAAAACCCAGAAAAAAACGTGTGCATGGGTGTATAAAATGTGCATAGAGGTAGGTCAATGTGCAAATTTAGAAGAAATATACAGTATACACATGATAAATAGCAGTAAGCAATATAAACACTATAAACAGGGATTATAAAAAAAATAGAAATATGAACAATTTAAACAGCAGTGGAAACTCAAACCATCAAAAACTTAGATGTGAAAAAACTCGGCAGCAGCACCAATAGTTCTTTCCAACACCCGGACACCCAGCATAATCCATAGCCCTCAGGGACGAAAGAGTTTTGATGGAAACTACTTCCTTGCTGAAAAAAACTGTAACCTGTATCTGTTCGATCTAGCTATTAAAATTTGCACTCATTGTGGGTGGATAGATAGAGTTTCCCTGTGTTCTCAAACAGGAAGTAGGTCCCAGCAAAACTATTTACCCCCGAGGGCTGCAGCAGACTGGACACCTTGCCAAATCACATAGAAACGTTCTGTAGGGACTGGTAAGAAAATATTTTTTTTGTGTTTTGGACGATTTGTTCCTTTAAGTCAAGTTTGGTCAAGTGAAGTTTATTTATGAGCAGGTCTCAAAGGACTTTATAGAGAAGGCTTGTCTCTCTTAGAGCTAACTAATCAACAATCAGTCATAAATAAAATGATTCAATACAACATTTAGCCACCTAACCTGCTTGTCCTGCCTTAGACTGGCGGGCACCATCAACCCGAGACCCTTGGTGAAGGCAAGGAAGAGCTGCCTAGAAAATCCTTGTAATGATTAAAAAACAAAAAACAAACAAACAAAAAAAAAGCAGATAAGATAAAGAGGTTGTTTAACTGTTTTCAATCACATACATAAATGCACATTTAAACAGGTGGATGTATTTGACAGTTTGTCCAACTGAGCAGAGCTGTAGTTCTTGAGTCTGGTCTCGAGGCCATTGCTCTGACATTTTGGACTTGTTTTTGTCCCTGTTTTGACATCTTACCTTTGTTTACTTTATCCCCAGCACCCGAGTTGACCTCAGATAGGGTTTTTTTTCAAAATTTTGCTATTTTTCCTACCTTCTTAGAGTCACACAAATTTGGATTTGGCCATTTTTATGTATTTGCATGCAGCTTAAATTTACGTTGAACAGCAATAATAAACTCACCTAGTTCAATTTTTCAACGTCTACAGGATCAAATAGCAGAAACATAGCTATGCTTTGTCTGCGGGAAGTCCCACAGTGAAACCCCCTGTTTTAATTTAATAGTAATGGTCCTTCAACTTCCATAGACTGATTAGTCAGAATCGTAGGCATTAATAGCTCGGCTGTTGAAGGGTATATTACAGAGCTTCTGCAGATTTATCTACTCAAGAAACTCTTTAAGCATTGTTCTGGTGTCAAGCTTGACTTTGGACGTGGTCTTGGACTTCACTAAGGGTGCTTTTCCATTACATGGAATCTGCTCTAGTTGCCTCAGCTCTACCCGCTTTTTTGGCTTTCCATTGGGCAAACGTTTTGAATAGTATCTGGTACCATATACTACAGAGGTGGAACCACCTCTGTTGACGTCAGAGAGAAATTGAACAGCAAAGCCCTGCCAGTCGCTGCTTAAAACTAGGAAATACAAAAATTTAGTCTCACAAAACTTGTGTCATATTTGATCATCTCTCCATGTAAAAAAAATTTCACTGAATTTCTTAGTTACACTAATAGTGTTCATGTGTTGTTGTTCATGTACTATCTGCAATGGGAAATTTAAAAGCAGTAGAGCAGATTCTATGTAATGGAAAAGCGCCCTAAGATGGTCTTGACTGCAGCTCTGCTCTGCTCTGTTGGGCTCCACCAATTCTCACATCCCCAAATCTGCAGACAGTGCAAGAGGAAGGGATTGTGTAGATTAGACTGTGTCCTTAAGGAGAAATGGGAAAAGACGTAGGAAACAACAGCTTGCAGATTTCCTCATTAGAAACCTTCTCTTTCTCCGTGCCCCATCTTCGTTCTGTTCTGTCTCTCACCCTGTGCCCCTGTTGTGTTGTGCCTACAGGAAGCAGCCCTCTGGACAGCCCACGAAACTTCTCTCCCAGCAACCCGGCACACTTCTCTTTCGCCTCCTCCCGAAGGTCACTGCTTTATGTCACCGTGAACTTGAGCATGCTCACACACACGTGTTTGTGTTTCAGTTCGTGCCTGTGAGCCTGCCTGTGTGTGTTGTGTGCACAGAGAGAGATGAGTTTGTGAGAGAAAGCGAGATGGAGGGAGTGAGACAGAGAGAAGTCGAGTCAGCGTGAGAGGGAGGGAGGGAGTGAGGGAGGGAGGGAGGGGAGAGAACAAGTGAACATCAGAGAACAAGAGGTGCGGATCTGACACTGCACCCGGTCTCGCACCTCCTGGAGAGCAGGGAGCCTCTCGCTCCGCTCACAGGTTCTTGCAGTTGACTCATATGTGCCGGGGCCAAGCCATTACATTCACAGCACCTCTGTGTTTATTCACACTGCTCCAGTCTAGAGGCAGGAGGGCCACGTGTATGTGTGTGTGTGTGTGTGTGCGTGTGTGTGTGTGTGTGCATGTGCAAATGAGTCCTAAGATATATCTGTTTATACTTATGTGTGGATATCTGTGTGTGGTATATGCGCTTTTACATTTGGTTTCATTTGAGATAAATATTACATGTTGCATATTCTTCCTCTTATTATTGCTGTAAAATTGCATGTATTGCATGTTATTGTGAATTTCTTGTTGTAATGTAATTTAGAACTACAGAATGTACGTTAACAATCTACAGTATACCAGGCAGTGATAACTACATTGGTTGTATTGTTTTTTACTGAGGACATTCATTATTATAAGCTCTCTTTTGTTAAACATCTCAAGCAGAAAAGTTAAATACATATGTTCATTTTCTTGGATTTTTAGATGCAGAGCACCTATATGAGCTGTAATGAAACTCAGTCACTCACAGGATTGTGGTTAGCTATAGTTGCCCTCCATTGCTGGCTCTTCATCATGCCAAATGTAAAAATCATCTTTATGCTTCTGCAAGCACTGTGATGGTAATCCAATGACATTTGCACCAGAATTAAGCTAGAATATGTGCCATCGGGTTTTGGAGTGTACCCAATCACTTAAGAAGCAGCTTTAATCCGACATGTGCCTAAAATATAAAATTGTGTGATTAAGTAGAGCGCATGCACAGGTGTTCACTTCTCTTATCAGTTATCTGCTCGATTAGTTATTTATGCCTCCGCTCATTTAGCTGGTAACATTTCAAATGCAAATTATGTCGCACTGAAAGTCCCAGCAGAGCTTTGAGCCTGTCAGTCCGTCTCCAAGTGCACAGGTAATGCTTCACATCTGTGACACTGCCATCAGAAAATGTGAAATCCCTAAAAACAGACGGTTGTGCGGTGAAACATATCTGTCTACAATAACATAAACGAAAACCCAAAGAAAAGCTTGGTACTTGATATGACATGACATTTATCTTTTAGTACGCACAACCACTTTTTATATAGGTTTCTTATACTGTTGGTGAAACACACCTAATTTTAGGACAGTGCTGTTTTTTACCTCCAAAATCTTAAAAATAACCACAAGGCAAAAACCTCGTGAACAGTGGAACAATGCTGACACCCGTATATTTAAGAAGAACCAAAGTGACTGATAGTACAGTACGAACATCTGATGTAATGGTAATGTAGTGAGGGTGCAGTAATGAGAGTGAGTCTTTGCCGTCCTCACTCTTGTGCTCCGTAGGCAGCTCTGTATGTGAAGAGGCCCAATTAGGCCTTTGTTTACCTCCGTCCACGTCACCTCTCCTCAGTCAAACGCAGCGCTGGGAACGGAGGCTGCTGGAGCCTTGTTCTCCTGTAAATCCTCTGTCCTCATTTATCAAATCCGTCTGCCTGTCTGTCACTGCGCTCGGCGTACAGAGACACAGTGAACGGGCTGCTCTGTGCTCCTGGGACTAACCCAGTTGTGTTGTAAGTCATTGGCCGCCTCAATGAAAATATCAGTGTCGCTGACAGTGAAATTGAGATGGATCCAGGTGGTAATGGGATCGGACTGGGCTCTTAGTGTTTTGTCTTACACTCACAGTTTCAGGCAGCAAAAGTAATCACAGGAGGGATGTGGTCAAATCAGTTTGCCTTGTTTTAGCTGCTGGAATATGAAATGCAGGCAAGTCTTTATGGCAAGGTGTATGTTTTGCATTGAGCTGTGAAGTAATGTAATGTTATTTTCCAACTCTGCAGAGCTGATGGGCGCCGATGGTCACTGGCATCTCTGCCCTCATCTGGATATGGCACCAACACTCCCAGTTCAACGGTATGTGCTTTTACAACCTCCGTACAAAGCAGATTATGTCACTATAAAAAAAAAAAACAAGACCCAATACCCTTTTTTTTTTAGTAAATTAAATATATCTGTCTTCTTATTTTCCTATTTGAAATGGAAAGCAGATCTGGGAGGTAGCATCAAGGGGGAACTTCCACATCGCTGTGTCTGGAAGAAATAACTAGTACTTTTACAAGTAATCACAATTACATGAAAAAAATGGCTACCAGGACTTGTTGTTCTTTATATTTGGTCTAATCTGCTTTGTTCATCTATGTTTACCTGCTAAAAGTGTTATTTTCAGACCTGTTTTGCCATGTTATGGAAGTGAATGGAGAGACACAAATACAGTATTTTGGATTACTAGTCCAGGGGAGCACAGAGCAACTAGTAAGGATATTTTGCCACCATGTGGAGTCACTTTAATTTAATTTTACTTTAGCTCAGATCCCATCTCTAGAGCTGGTTTTAGTGTCTTTTAAATCAGGACTCACTGTGCCAGGACTTCTCTCCACTCTTCTTTTGCTCTTGCTTGTCACTTTCATTCTCTACCTTCGTCCGTCTTGTGTAATTCTGCAGCTGAGAGAAAACTGCAGTCCTTCTTTAAACTCTTTCTTTCAACACACACACACACACACACACACACACACACACACACGCGCACACACACACACACACACACAATCACCAACACAAACACACTTTGTCCAGCATGTTGTCCTCCCTTCCACTCCCTCAGGTCTTTCTGTGCTTGGCTTATTGTTGCATAACACCGACAGCACAGGCCCGGCTCCTGCTCTCCATCTGGCCGTGGATGGAGGGAGGAACAGAGGAGGGGAACTTGATAAGTGCCAGGCGGGTGGGATGAGAGGGACACGAGAAAAGTGGCATGGAGAGGAGAGGCTGGCGCGAGAGAGAGCACACTCTGTTCTGCAGTCATTTACTACAGGCTATATTAAGCCAGATACTATCATTAGAGACAAAAAGATATTTTAACTAAATTAGATGTCAGACATATGGACGTTTCATGAATCACAGCGAGCTGTGTTGCCCACTGCTCACACCATGCTCCCCTCTCCTTTGAACCGGACTTGACTGCAGCCCTAATCAAGACAAAGCCATGCGAAGCAATAATCTTACATTTCCATATTAATACATACATTCATATTAATAATAATTTCATTTTAATTTATTTGTGTTGTTGAAAGCAGCGTAGCATGGTATAGAGAAAGATATGCCAAACCAAAATGACATTGTAGGCACCAGTTCACCTTCTGACAACTCATGTTCCTCCCTCTGTGTTGTAAATGTGTCAAAAATGCCATTGGATCTATTCCCACAGAAATATGATGCTATAGTTTTTAGTTAAAGAGACTGAGCAAATGCATGATCCTCAAATAATCTATCTATCTATCTATCTATCTATCTATCTATCTATCTATCTATCTATCTATCTATCTATCTATCTATCTATCTGTCTATCTATCTATCTGTCTATCTATCTATCTATCTATCTATCTATCTATCTATCTATCTATCTGTCTATCTATCTATCTGATGATCTATTAAGTGTGAACTCATCACATAAAGTCATAGTGACTTGAAATAAAAACATCATGAGTCGTGCATTACATAAACATTACTAACATTACTTAGGCATAGGATTTGTACCCATATTGTAAAGTGTTCCCTGTATGTTTACTGAATGATTGTTTTGTTAACATGATATCAGGTATAGCTCCTATGGCTGCACAGTCAAGGAAAGTCCCCACCTACTAAAACTCAAACTTCACCAATCCAAGGAAAAAGACATCGTAATACTGACCAAAAAAAAAAAAAAAAAAAAAAAACAAGAGGCCTGGGGATTACCACTTTAAGATTTTAAATAAGGTGCTGACACACTCACTGCCCTAATCAATGAATACAGAAATAGATAGGTATGGTAACATCAATATAATCAGTACACAACCTTGACCGACATGACCGCCTCCACCTTTTATTCCATCCACCTTTTAAGTCGGACTCGCTTCAATTTGTCTGTCACCTTTGATTGATCTCGTGTCGAGCGAAGTGAGCAGAGGCGGTCGGGGTCTCGTTGCTTTGAGTAAAGCAAATGAGGCTGTGAGAGGTGGCGTGTCTGAGACAGATTCATGTGTCTGGCCCTGAGGCCTGTTGGATCGCTTCATTACCACCTCTCAGTTTTGCATGATGGTATAGAATGATGTTAAATTAAATTACAATATTTTACATAATATTTTGTAATAAGTTCATGAAGACGTAGAGCTGTACCATAGTAATGACGTACTCAATCAGTCATGTTATCACACAGTTAGAGACAGAGGCTGAGGTTGGCAGTCATTAGCAGTGCTTCATGACTTCATTTGCTGGAGCAGAATTGAAAAATTTGCTGTGTTTTGTCAGTTTTAATGAATTTTCTGTCCCGTTTTCCTTTTGATCTCTCCAACTCCTTCTCCACCCACTCTGATCTTGACTCTTCCAAACACTCATTCTTTTTTCCTCCTCATCTGCCAACACCTCCGTCTGTTTCCCCTCCTCAACCCCCCTCCTCCTAATCCTCCCCCCGTCCTCTCCTGCTTCCTCTTCCTCCTCTATCCCTCGCTCGGGCCCTCCCTCCCTCCTTCCTCCTCTTCCTCTCTCGTTGCTCCCTCCACCAGTCCTCCAGCTCGTCTCAGGAGCGGCTGCACCAGCTGCCTTTCCAGCCCACCATGGATGAACTGCACTTCTTATCCAAGCACTTTGGCAGCACCGAGAGCATCACAGATGACGATGGGGGCCGCTGCTCGCCCCACATGCGCCCACGCTCCCGCAGTCTCAGGTCAGCAGCAGCAGCACCCACAGGGACTTAACGGGCGCTTCAGCTGCCCAAAAGCACTATCCTCTTTTAAAAGCAGGTTTTTATAGGGGTTACCTATCACTGTTTTTGCCTAATATTTGATTATATTATTCTAATGATGCACTACATTTCATTTTTTACATTTTAATAGTCTTGATTGGGAAGTTGTGAAGGAAGAACTTTTTAACTTATAATTTTAATGTTTCATTTTAATACAAAGCTTATATTTTTTAGATGTTGTATTTGTTGATATGTATTTGATATGTATTTGATAATAAAAGCAATATTTTTAACAGGTGTAATTTCAACAGCCCAGAATTGTGAATATAGGGAAGCCCGTAGTTTTTGACTTAATTTAATTTGTTCCCTCTCTCCCTCCAGCCCGGGACGCTCCTCCTCCTGCTATGACAATGAGATAGTCATGATGAACCATGTGTACAAGGAGCGCTTCCCCAAGGTAAGACACACAAGCAGGCACACACACACACACACACACCACACACACACACACACACACACACACCAACAATCTGCTCATTAGTACATGCAGAGATTAGCATGTTAATCACTGAAGCCATTAAAGCCGCTTCATGATAAACATTCATTTCCATTAAAATACAAACCAGATCAAAAAATCACCAAGGTTACAGGGCATTAAACCAGTCTTTAGATCCACAAAAAGCCGATCTAATCCCATAAAGTCAAAAGTCAGATATCAGAGACTTGAAATGAACTTTTATTGATTGAAAGTGTTTGGCGCTTTGTACGTATGATGGCTTGATAGCACACATCTAAACACTATATAGAAAGAGCACGATGGAGGCTGCTTCACCGTAGTGAACAAGATTACTTGACTCCTTCGAGCCTTGAGAGGTTTATACTGTCATGGAGAATATTATGTTTATTTACTGTCTGTATAAAAACTGTCACAGCTAGGAACAGTTGAATAAAAAAAGGCTCCTTCTTGTGCCTCATTTTTCCCTCGTTTTACTCTCTTTAAAGAGCAAATAAGAAGCGTTGGCTGGCTGAGGCCAGTATCAAAAGGAAATGGGTTGAAAGCTTCCAGCGATAAAAATCAAGCCTTAGGAAATTGGGCGTTATAGCTGGGAGTTCAGCTGAGGTAAAAGCTGGGTTTGCTCTGACACAAGTCAAGTCAAATAAAAAAAATGACATTCGACAGAAGTGAATGTAAATCAGCAGAGCCACAGTGTCTGGGTCGCGAATGAAATTGCGCCCTGAACTCTCTCTCAAATAGCTGTGGTATTTGAAGGAAATTGAATGTTTTTTTGAAACCTTATCTCTGACACTTTTTCCTCCATTCTCCATCCTCTCTATTCTCCTCTTTATATCTTTTGCTCTCTGTCCTCACCCATCTCCCCTGTCCTCCTGTGCCCCCACTCCCCACCCCCACCCTCCATTCTCCACCAGGCTACGGCACAGATGGAAGGCAGGTTGGCCGAATTCATCCAGGCCTACTCTCCTGAAAACGTTTTGCCCCTGGCCGACGGGGTCCTCAGCTTCATTCATCACCAGATAGCTGAGCTGTCCCGGGACTGCCTGGCCAAAGCCCGCGAGGGCCTCATCACCACTGTCTACTTCTTTGAGCTGCAGGAAAATCTGGAGAAGCTACTCCACAATGTGAGTTTAAAAAAAACACATTGTCCAAACGGACTCAAAAAATAAGAGCAATTAAGACCTCACAGTAGCCAGAATAACAACTATTAACTAACAATTTCATTTTTATAGCATTTTTTAAAAGCAAAGCGGGGGGGTCATCAATATAGTTGAACAGTGGCAGTGATACTTTTGTTTTTGTAGCACCTTTCTAAAGCATTTGAGAAGACACAAGTAATTAATACTTTCAAGGGAGGCAGTGTAACACAATGAGATATTATGTTAGAAATTATTTGAGCCGAGATGTTTTCCTACCAAACTAGAGTTGACATCAATCACATTTTCACCGTCACTGAGCTGTGGTTACATCAAAGAGTTTGTGTGAGGCAATTGGTAGGTAGATTCAGTTCAAATCATCTAATTTCATTCAACTGTGTGAAGCCTTCAGCGGGAGATAAGAATGAAATAGCAGCGGTAGATGGAGGCTAATTGTGTTCATGATTTGTCAGAGGAGATAGCAGGTATCAAGGAACTTCATCTGCAACCCCACTTTGACAGCTTGATTGGATCCCTCTGATTATTGTGGATAGCCTGGTTTCAGTTTGATTAAAATCTGTTATGCCTGCTGTGATACAAATGTTCTCCAATCTTGCAGTTTTATGGATTTTTTTTGAGCACTAAATCACTCATTCTACCTCTGTCATGCTGCCTCTCTTTCAACCACCAATGTCTCAGTAGAAGCGCAGGATTGCCTGTGATTTTAAGTTCATGCTATTGATCTGACTGTGCCACACCTTGTACTGCAAATGATTTATATGTTTTTTGAGAATACCTTAATCTCTCTCTCTCTGTATCTCAGGCTTATGAGCGCTCAGAGAGCTCTGAGGTAGCCTTCGTCGCAGAGCTGGTAAAGAAGCTTCTCATCATCATCTCCCGGCCTGCCAGGCTTCTGGAGTGTCTGGTAAGGGGAAAAAAAATCACTTTCCACACTCCTCACGCAGAACTTCACACCACAATAAAAAATAAAAAAAAAACACAGCAGTCATGATTGAAATTGTTTACTCTACTATCTTCACAATTCCTATTCAGTCCTGTTCTGCACCACAAATCATTTCACAGTTCACATCCCTCTCTGTCTTTTGTGGCTAGAGACAATCCATTGCTTTAAATAAACATGAGTGCAGATAGTCATTTGCCAGCACATTATAAACTTTTAAACACACTGATTTATTACACAGCAGGACAAAAAAAGAAAAACAACTAAGCAAACACTCAGCACTGCGGTAACAGACGCAGTCCGGTCTGTCTGGCGTGTGAATACATTTGCATTTAGATTAAAATTCCATTTGCCTTGCCACAGTACGACTAATACCAGGCAGAGGCCCCCTGCTGCTGGGAAGTCTTCCAGTCTGACTGAGACAGACTGTGACCATGCTGTCATTTAAAGTTGGACCATGCCTGTGTGTGTATGCATGCATGTGTGTGTGTGTGTGTGTGTGTTTAACCCACAGTGACTGTTTCATAATAGTGTCAAAGTTGTGTCCCTCTGGATGAGTCATGCCACATGAACGTGATGCTTGATTGATGACTGACAGCTGAAATGCTGACGTGGAGAATTGATTTGTCGATGTAATTCCAGCCTCACTTCATGCATATTACTGCAGCCTATGTCCATAGTATCACTGCATTTGGATACCTGTGCATTATTTATGATCCGCTGTGCTTTTGGGGTTTTGGACCAGCAGCCATTTTTGCCACATTCCCCAGGGTTCCTCATGATAATATTGCATATATGGTTCAACGGCAGATTTATCGATTTCTAAACAAAATTCTTTGTTCAGTTGCTGGCCAAAGCATGCGGTCTTTGGCTTGGCAGGCTGGCCTTGTGGAGATTGTTGTTCTCCTTGAGGACCCGGGTTCAAGGAGCCACCTGCTGAGCCACTCTTAAGGAAATTGCTTAATCCTTACCAGCTCAAGAGATGCTGCTCTTTTTCAGACCCTGTGCTCCTTCAAAGTTCTAGCTATTCTTTACCTTGTTTGGAAACATTTGTGTGTAATGTTTCATTGAGTCTGCATAGGGAACTTCTCTCTTTTATTCCTTCCAAGGCAGAGACTAACAAGAAATCATGTGACTTGACATCAGCACACTCATTTTTACCAAACCAGCTGGTCAGAGATTGCTTTATACTAAAGAATGCCAAAAGGATGAGAGAGGGAAAAGATGAATCCAAATTACATATTGCTCATTATCTGCTGTTTGGAAGATAATTTCTCTCTTTTTTTTTTTTTAAAAGATCTGATCGTTTTTGTTTAGTGTCCACATTAGCACCAGGGCTGAACAGGGACTCCCCCTGCAGCCCCACTTTGGGCTGGGATGACAGGTGTATTTTTAAAGAAAACAAAAAAATCAAAGTGCATAGGTTTCAAGTACAGTGCAGCTTTAAAATGCCAAATGTGTCACCTTGAATGTTGTCCCGGTATCTTTTCAGGAGTTTAATCCTGAGGAGTTTTACCATCTGCTGGAGGCAGCGGAGGACCACGCGAAGGAGGGACATCTGATGAAGACGGACATCCCCCGTTACATCATCAGCCAGCTGGGACTGACCCGGGACCCTATAGAAGGTGAGAGGGAGAGAGATGAGAGAGGAAAATGTAGAAAAAAATACAGCATACTGAATTTAATTATTAGAAAGTATATTATATGATAGCTCGTTTAAATTGGTCTGTGCTTGTCTTCAGAGATGGTAAACCTGGATAGTTACGACAGCGAGGGGCCGCTCACACCCGAAACGGATGACTCAACGGAGGTGAGAGCCAAGAAAATCCTCAGTCTAGTCATTTCTCCAGTCTCTCCTCCCACCTCTGGCCTCCATCACCAAACCACATCCATCTACCTTTTCCTCCCTTTGCAAAGTGACAGTGTTGGGACTGCCAAGGTCCTTGTTGCTTTTACTGAAAATGACTGATTCATCCACTAACGACTTGGCACAAATGCAGTCATCCAACTAATTGAGCCCATTTGTGTTGATTAGTGTGTGCACTAGGAAAAAAAAAAACAGGATATCCCTTTCTTTGAAATCTCTAGGCCTGAAATAAGGCATCCCTCTACCATTAAATTTGTCTCCAGCTGCCAAAATTCAGCTTGGTAGACAAGAAAGAACAGAGTGAGGTGAGCAGGACAGAACTGCGGTAACTTTACTGTTATCTGCCAAGAACATTTGAATCTCAACAGACCCTCCCTGTTTAAATGTGCATCAGCAAAAAGAGAGCACCAGCATCCCCAGAGTAATTGCATCAGTAATAACTAAAATTAAGTTATCATAACATGCAGGACCAGCTTTGTTTTCGGCAACCGTGTCGGTTTGGGGATGGGATTGTGTTACACTGGATTGCAGTTAATTATGGCATTGTGATTTTCGTTCCACAGGGTAAGATCAGAGCAATGAAACCGCCAGGGGAGGCCGACTTCCAGACCATCAAGCTGATCAGTAATGGGGCTTATGGGTGAGTGGAGGACATAGGGGCCATTCGTACTCAGCTAATGAGGATGTAATGACATGCAAATGAGCAATTTCCATTTCAGGCATTATAGTATGCACAGAGGAGTTTTACCAAGCAACGCGGAGGTCACACAATCAGAATAATGTGTGCGTTTGTCTGTATGCCCGTGCACCAGTGCTGTGTACCTGGTCCGCCACCTGGAGACACGCCAGCGTTTTGCCATGAAGAAGATCAACAAGCAGAACCTGATCCTGAGGAACCAAATCCAGCAGGCCTTTGTGGAGAGAGACATCCTCACATTTGCAGAGAATCCCTTCGTCGTCTCCATGTTTTGCTCCTTCGAAACCCGTCGACACCTCTGCATGGTGATGGAGTATGTAGAAGGTGAGAGTGTTTGTGTGTAGATGCATGAAAGCAAGGTGGTCATGATATTACAGGAGGGTAGACTCTCCTCGCGGCTTCTAGACTCCCGTTCATACGCTATAATGTTGGATCATCAGTGAACCACATCTGAAAAGCTATTTTGCATGTCTGCTTGTCTGCCAAGATGTTGTGTCAGCTTTGGCACATTTCTCCTCTCATTGAGCTGAAAAATGGAAATAATTAATAACACCAGCACTATAATATTAAGAGCCAGACGGATAACATCACTAGCTCATTAGCTGCACTAGCTGCTCTGCTCCTTTGTATTTCAATAGTAGTTATCCAGATAGGTGAGTCTGCTGTACATACCCAGTGAAACATGAATGCAAACTAATGTACAGTATATGACACATGCATATGACCTTGACTTCACTACACAGGTTGACGCAAAGAACAATATTATTATAGTCCACAGAGCTGAAGACACTGACTGGGATCGTGTCCAAGCATGCACTTCTATTGTATATGTTGTAAATCAGCCTTAAAGGAAGATTAAATAGACTGGGACAAGAGATACAAAGGGGCATTTACGGTAATTATTAATGTCAAGTTGGTTGATGGTTCATTCTTTTGCAGGAGGAGACTGTGCCACCCTGTTGAAGAACATCGGGGCTCTACCCGTGGAAATGGCTCGCATGTACTTTGCAGAGACTGTCCTGGCGCTGGAATATATTCACAACTATGGCATTGTTCATCGTGACCTCAAGCCTGACAAGTAAGAAACGACAAACGATGCAAACTGTGCATCTGGCAAAATGTTGGCACACATTGCACTGCTTTACATGAATATATTTGCGAAGGACTCAAGTGTGCATCTCGACTGTATATATAATATATCCAATAAGCACTGATTACACTGAGGACTGGCACTGACTGACTTAAAATAGAATACACTGTTGATTTATTTTTCTTCTTTTTTGTTTTACTTTTCTGAAACCAGCAACTTTCTTGAGACGTGTTGTTTTTACAACAGAGTCCTGGCTAAGGCAGCAGCATGAATAACTTCAAAAGCAGATACACATCACACATATCGCACACATTATATACATTTGACCAGTTCACATGGGGCACAAAGAGCTTTGTTAAAGGCAGTTATAGTGTTCCCGGAAAGATTCCTGAGTATGATGCTTAAGATTTTAGATCTTTATTCAGGGTCAGTGCCACCAATTTATTGTTGTCCTGTCAGTTTTTCCATGCCCAGGTTGCATAATGAACAAAAGCCAGATAAGAAATGCAAATGAATGTACCAAAATCAGGATTAGGTTTAGGCACATTATGAAAAAGGAGGCTTGTGGATCTAGTGTGGCATCTGTTTGAAGTAGGGGATGAAATATTACAGAGATATGGAGGAAACATACCAAGAGTAGTTTCTCAGATATAAAAATCCAAGTGAAGCAACAGTACAGTCCAACCACCTGAATTAATAAGACCACAATTATATATTCATGATGTAGCATTCAAAATGAAGCACATAAATGTACAATAAAGAGAAGCTATCTTGCATTTCAATGAGCAAGATGCATACAGGATGTTACTACTACTACTTGTTGTTTCAGCGTGTTCACAAAATAGCTTATTTTATGTTGTGTTGTTCTGTGCTGTTTATCCCAGAAAGGAAACAAAGGAAATGCTCTGATTTTATTGCAAAATCATCCAGTAACGTTAATCATTCCTACCTCTGTTCCCAGCCTCCTGATCACCTCCATGGGGCACATCAAGCTGACAGACTTCGGCCTGTCGAAAATGGGTCTGATGAGTCTGACCACCAACTTGTATGAAGGACACATAGAGAAGGACACACGGGAGTTCTTAGATAAACAGGTATGATGCTGACTAAAATGACTAAAACGACTAAAATGACTAAAGAGGCATTTTACACATGGATCCACTGTGACAAATCCACTTGAAGTATCTCCAACAAGGAATCCCAGCTAAACTTTTAATTTTACTGTCATAGATAATTTATGGCATGAATTTGTCTAAGATGTGTCTTTTTAAGATAGCAGAAAATATCCTCCCTTAATGTGATTAAAAGTGCATGGCAAGATTACAGTCATCAAATATGCAGTATCAGCATTGTTTATTGATGTCTCTTTTTGGCTGTGTTACTGACAGTATTTTTATACCAGGATCCAAGCAAGGTTGAATGCACCAAATGCCCTTTGATTTCTTCTTTTCTATGCAAACAAATCCTCCTCCATTGTGTGCCAGGCATATTGAAAGCATGATAAAATGAAACAATTCACAGCCGAGAGAACAATAAGTCAGCTTTCCTCAGCCATTATAATCGGTTCCCTTTACAGTGAGGTTTGTTTTCTCAAGATCCGAGTGCTCATGCTTTGAATGTAACCCTCATTACGTCTTTGGTAGGCACGATCATGGCCAGAAATCAGCATTCGATGCATACCCATCTGCACATGAAAACCCACACCGCGGCTTTCATCTTGTCTTGGCATCCTGGCATTGATCTCCTCAGTTGGGCGGAAAGGTGCACGTGGTGTGCACATGTGCCTTCCATTCTCTGTGTGAAATCACTTCCAATTAGGAGCTATAGCAGTTCAATAGCTTCCTACCTTGTCCAGAATAGCATTAGTGTTATTGTGAATTACAGTTAACTCTCAGGCCAGGTAGTATAATTATCATCATTAGCAACCATCAGAATGTAATTTCCTCAAAATAAATCAATCTGCAGAAGTGATGTTATATGTTAGAGGATCTTAATTATGCGAGCAAAAAATGCTCAAAGCTGTATTTGGGGCAGGGACTCCTAAGGGACCATGCCAGTGATTTTGTAGGTTGAGCATATCTATAAAATGTATATACTTAATGATTGGTATTATTTTTCCTACCTTTAATTCAGACACTGGTGTCTAGTCATTCCACTGTGATGTGAAAATGATCTTTCAGAGACTTCATATTTCTTCACACTGGTTTTCCATCACTGCAATAAATTTGTTTTCTTAAAAGCGGCAGCACTGAAATTCTAATTTGAAAAAAGGGATTTTGATTATATGTTGTGAAATTTTTAGTATGCCTTCATGATTTGCAAAATGGTTCGTTGGCATGTAAAATGTGGGCAAGCTGTAGGAAATGCAAATGTTCAAAATCACTGGTACGGTCCCTTAATAGACTGCTCTTGCACCGGAGGGTCTGGCGTCACGCCCTGCAGTCAGCAAGCATCCGTCCTAATGAACAACTAAACCATTTAGGGCAGGAGTCTCCAGAAACTTTATGGAAGTGCCTCTTGTTTTCACGCAGGTGTGTGGTACTCCAGAGTACATCGCTCCAGAGGTGATTCTTCGTCAAGGTTATGGGAAGCCAGTGGACTGGTGGGCCATGGGCATCATCCTCTATGAGTTTCTGGTGGGCTGCGTGCCTTTCTTTGGAGACACTCCAGAGGAGCTGTTTGGGCAGGTCATCACAGGTGAGGGCTCCAGGGCCAGAACTGAACCGGTGACTTTAGACCAAGAAATTATACACTCATTAGTGACACAAAAGCCGCATTGTAATTGCAGTTTCACCTGATTTTTCTCCGTCTCTGAGTGGCATTCTGTTGATTTCACCAATTTTTTCGTGCTTTATATTTTCCACCTTCTCTTATCACCTCCTTTCTGTGTCCTAATATCCTCGTCCCACCTGTGCTGTGTGTCGTAGATGACATCGTGTGGCCGGACGGAGACGAGGCTCTCCCTGTTGATGCCCAACATCTGATCTCCACCCTTCTGCAGACAAACCCTCTGGTCCGACTTGGCACAGGTCAGTTAGCTTGAGCGGTTTCTAATTTACCAGAGAGGTTAAGGTGGTCGTCTTGTAACTGTAACAAGCCTCAAGGTCCAAGTGCCCTTGAGCAAGGCACTGAACCTCCAATTGCTCGAGGCATGCATTTCCCATTTGACATTGCCCTGTGAGCCTTTGGTGACTCACATACTGCATGTTTGAGAATAATATTTATGTGGATTATCCTTTTTTCATGAATGGTATCAAAAATACTGATACTGAAACAGTGGAAGTCCACATACCTTCCTACATTACCACACTGGAAAGAAGAAATGTGTGAACATGGAAAAGACAATAGCCGCCGAAAAGAATAAATTAAATCAAGTTGAGGACATATAGGGAAAAGAATTACACACGCTGAATACATAAAAATGTTGCTTTACCTGGTTTGAGGATTTTTTTTCTTTTGTTTTGTTGTTGTTTTTCTGGAAGAATGCCACCTAGGTCATAAGAATTGAGTAGTCTGAATCTAACAGATCGTATTGTTTTTGAAGTTTCAGTTCAGTTAAAAATGAGGGTACCTGATAGAGAGGATTGTTAGGGGTATGTGTATCTTTATTTATAGTTAATATATTCCATTTAAGTTGTTGCGACATGAAATGTGTATTGATGTTGTATGTTCGTATGTTTTTCTATTTTTGTTGTGTTTTGTTTTGTTTTGTTAAGAGTCTTTGTTAGGAGTCTTTGTTTCGTGGATGTATATACTGATAAATCGAAATAAATCTTACAAAAAAGAAAATGTATGTGTGTGCCTCAGGGAAAGATTAACAACATCTGCACTACCCCTGAGGAATAGGATGAGTGAAGAATACTGAAAAAAGTGTTTGTTCAGTGCCGCATAATTAATAACAAGATAGAGATTTACATAAGTATTGTAAACAAGCCTCCAGTTTGTCTCACAATTCTTCCTCTTTTCCTGTCTACGGCTACCACTCTCTCTCTCTCTCTCTCTCTCTCTCTCTCTCTCCCCTCCATCTCTCTCTCTCTCCCTGTGCCCTCTAGGTGGTGCTTTTGAAGTGAAGCAGCATTCATTCTTTGCAGAGGTGGACTGGAACAGCCTGCTGAGACAGAAGGCAGAGTTCATCCCTCACCTAGAGTCAGAGGAAGACACAAGCTATTTTGACAGTAAGTCTACAGAGGATGCTGCCAGAAATGCTCGACCCCCTGGCCAAATTGAATTCAGGACACAGACTACAGCCCTCTGTGAGCTTAGAAAATTAATATTCATCAAAACGTTTTAGGCTGTTTCCAGCTCAGGGTCTCCAGATAATTACCACTCTACTCCCAACCCCCCCTGTTCACTCTCCTGTGTTGCCATAATTCTCACTGGATATGTGGGGAGGCAGCAATTGGTGTTATGTTGCATTTTTAGGCTTGAAAGTGTAAATTCAGCATGTACAAGGAAATCCGTCTGCGTTTGCAGCTTTGGAGCTTAATCTCTCAGCGCAGAGTGATTGCTCTTGTGTCACGGAGATTGGGCTGGTGTCAGTAACAAAGAGGAGTGAGAGCAGAGAGAGAAAAATGAGGAGTAAGGAGACCATAGCACTGCTGCGTGGGTTCCCTGTGGGTCAAGGAGTTCCTGTCCCTGTCCTTCCAGATTTTAAAATGATGATATCTTGTCCCCTCTCCTGCCCAGCTCGCTCTGAGCGCTACCACCATGTCCACTCATATGATGAGGATGATACCAATGACGATGAGCCTGTGGAGATCCGTCGCTTCTCATCCTGCTCCCCTCGATTCAGCAAGGTCAGCCTCGACAGTAATAACAACAGTAATGGCAATAATATTGTTATTCATCTCTTGTCAGGCAGAGCTTGTTTAGCACTGTTGATCTTTGTCAGCCATGCTCTGAAGTGCACTCACACAGTTACAAGCACACCTGGTATTTGCCAGGGACAGCCACGTCCCAGACTTCTGCTGTCATACACTCAGACCTTGATCAGAGAAAAGTGATGCAAACCCATTTGACCCAGTAGAATGAAAGATTGTATGGGATTTGCAAATAGGGCAACCCAGTAGATGATACAAAAAAATGTAGGACAAACCTTTGAAAGTATTTGATAGGTAGGCTTTCAGTTACAACCTTGCTGACCATATTTGAATATTTGAACTTTATTCATTATTAAATTGCATTATGCCTCATGCAATTAGTGTTTAAGACACAAACATGTTCTCACATACAAACACACCCTGTCACTATTCTGTCTTCAGTACTCTTTGCATGAAACATGAGGTATATATCCCATCTCCTTGTGATGACTTATAGGTATATAGCAGTATGGAGCATCTGTCCCAGCTCGAGCATAAACCTCCCACTGCGACTCGGTGGGAGCACAAGGTCCCCAGGGAGGAACGGGTGGCCAAAAGAGAAAGCCTGGGCAGCCTCACGCTTAGGGACAAGAGCTGGAGGACAGGATCACCTGAATTGTGAGTGTGGCCTTGGCTTATACAGTTTTGACTGATGGTGAAGTGACAGTATGAGAAATTGTAATGTTTAATTAAAGAGTGTGATGTGTTCAGTGATTTGGTAGACTGATTTAGACTGATTCATGACAAACAATTGGCTGTGGCTCTAATTTTGCCTCTGTTTTGCTACACAGGAAGCGCTTATCCTGCTCCGAGTCTTCCTTCACTGAGAGCGACTCCAGTCCTCCCTCTGGAGCCCGCAGGCGCTTCTCTGCCCTCATGGACACACACCGCTTCGCCTCACCTCTGGAAGTTGAATCTGAGCTTAGTGTCCCCACCAGACAGCCACAGGTCAAGACCAGGGGGGCTTCACTGGAGGGAGCAATGGGCACCACCTCCAGTCAGGGGGATTTGAAAACCATCCCCAAAGAGGGCAATGGGCTCGTTTCTGGAGGTAAAAGCAAGAGAGGATGAGGAAGCATAATTTATGATATGGCTTGAATTATGGATTGATGGTAATAGATGTCAAGACATGTCAGTTACATTTACTATTTCATGTCTCTGTCGTGTCACAGACAAGCTGTTGAGACCTGCGGATGCGTCAGTGCCTCTATCAGGCAGCGCCGCTGTTCTGGGGGTCCCAGATCCACAGGGGCCCCGAGGAGCCACAAATGACCTGGTTCTGCGGAGGGTCCGCCACCAGCAGCTCTCAGCTGAGGGCGAGAAACGCAGCTCACGACCGGGGACAAAAGTTATTAAATCTGCGTCTGCCACTGCTCTGTCTGTCATCATTCCTGCTGGTAAAGACACTGTTAGGCATTTCTCATCAAGATTCATTTGTTATGGTGTAAAAAATATGAATAACTTTTTCAGTTTGATTTCTGTAATTTAACCTCCTGTATATCCCTCTCTCCACAGTTGAACAGCATGGAACGTCCCCTCTGGCCAGCCCCATGTCTCCTCGCTCCATCTCGTCCAACCCCTCCTCCCGTGACTCCTCTCCCAGCAGGGACTACTCCCCCACGGTCAGCGTGCTGCGCTCTCCCATCACTATCCACCGCTCCGGGAAGAAGTACGGCTTCACCCTCCGAGCCATCAGAGTCTACATGGGCGACAGTGATGTCTACAGCGTACACCACATGGTCTGGGTGAGCGAGCACAGCTTGTGTCATGAGCAGATTTTGATGGCTCTATTCGAGAAGCTGATGAAAGGTGCAACGGTATTTATGTGCTAGCCGCTTGCTTGTTGTTATAGTGTGTTTGTCCTTGGAAGGCCATAATCATCAGTTCATGACAGTTTATGGACACATCAAACCCCCATCAGAGCTAAAACATGCAGATAATGACTAAATCTGACTTACAGTAATTTGTTCCAATCACAGCATGTTGAGGATGGAGGGCCTGCTCAGGAAGCTGGACTTAATGCTGGTGACCTCATTACTCATGTGAACGGGGAGTCGGTCCATGGTCTTGTACACACAGAGGTGGTGGAACTCATCCTCAAGGTGAGAGGACAGAAAAAGGAAATTTGTCGGTCTCTCTGTTTATTTGTCTGCCTATGTTAATGTTTGCATTAAATCGTATTTAAGACTTTAACAATAAGATAGTTGAGATCAATTTGCTAATATGATGCTATAAATAATATCCCTGCATGATTGTTTTTCATCTCCAGAGTGGAAACAAGGTGACAGTTACCACTACGCCCTTTGAAAACACCTCCATAAAAGTGGGTCCTGCCCGCAAGTCAAGCTACAAATCCAAGATGGCACGGCGCAACAAGAGGGCTGTTAACAAGGAGGGACAAGAGTGGGTTACTGCAAAAATGACACATATTTGAAAATACATACGCAGAATTTCTACTTTCAGTGTCCATCCTCCAGTTATGCCTCCACTTAGGGCCTGTCTACTTCATTCTCCTCAGCATAATAACTCTTAATATCTGTATTGTTGTCTTTCAGTAAGAAGCGCAGCTCCTTGTTCAGGAAGATCACCAAGCAGTCCAACCTGCTCCACACCAGTCGCAGCCTGTCCTCCTTAAACCGCTCACTGTCATCTGGAGACAGTCTCCCAGGCTCCCCGACCCACAGCCTCACTGCTCGCTCTCCCACTCAGAGTTACCGCTCCACCCCCGAATCTCCCTACCTAGGTTAGTATACAAGGCTGAAAACATATATCTAATATGTTATACTTTTGCCATTGTTTGATTTGTTTATTGTAAAACCATTTGATTTAAAGTGCCTAGGCACAGTATTTTCTCTCCAAAAAATCATGTCAACAAACCATGTAGTCTTACTTTCAGTCTTAAAATCTTGTTCTTGATAAATGAACACACAGAGAGCATCCTGGCCAGCCGGCCGGTATCAAACCCAGGACGTTCTTGCTGTGAGGCAACAGTGCTAACCACTGAGCCCCTGTGACCCTGTGACCCCTGGCTCTTTCAGCTGTGCCCCCCGAAACAAGTGAAACTGAACTGAAAATAAATTAGATTTTTTCACTCTGCTGACAGATTTTTCTTCCACTTGTTCAAAGAAAATCAAAGGTTTGGACTGAATGAGTCCAAAGGATTTGTTAAGAATGAGATTTTACACTGTGCTTGGTCTCTATATCTCTCCACACTCCTTACTTTTTATACTTTTTAAAAAAAAAAAAAGTATGGAAGAAAAAATATATTCTATTGTGATAAACAACAACAAGACAAGATATTGCAAGTGAAAACTCATATTTGTTTCCTCAGGTACTTCTTCACAGAGCAGTTCTCCAGCTTCCAGCACTCCTAACTCCCCAGCAGCCTCTCAGCACATGAGGCCCAGCTCCCTGCACGGCCTTTCGCCCAAGCTTCACCGCCAGTACCGCTCCGCACGCTGCAAGTCTGCTGGCAACATTCCCTTGTCTCCCTTGGCTCACACCCCCTCCCCTACCACGTCCTCTCCTCCACCTCTCGCGGGCCACACGGTAGGGAGCTCCAACACCACCCAGACTTTCCCTGCCAAGCTCCACTCCTCGCCCCCTGTCGCCCGCCCACGTCCCAAGAGTGCCGAGCCACCCAGATCCCCCCTGCTCCAGCGAGTGCAATCAGCTGAGAAGCTAGGAGCGCCCCTCCTGCCCTCCTCATCTTCATCATCATCATCGCCTTCTCCGCTCACAGGGGGGGTGTCGATGCGTAAGCATAGCCTGGAGGTGACGCATGGTGACTACAGGAGAGAGTCATTCCACTGTGAGCATAGCCTGCAGAGTCTGCTGGAGATGGAGGGAGAGAACGGACCTGCTCCCCCCTCTCCTTCATCGTCATCCTCCCCTTCTCCGCCCACAGGAGGGGAGATAGGAGGCCTGAAACCTGTGAGGAGGCTTGGAAGGCAGGAATCACCTCTTAGCCGTGACACACTGCTCACAGGGAGAGAAAAAGACACCCATACCACAGCATCTCAGCCTGCTGCGTCCCAAACTGAAAGCATAGCTCCTAAAACTGAATCAAAGACCAGTGCAGTTGATGCAGGTAAGACGTTGCCCTCTGCTGAGGTTCCAAAGAGCAAAACAGCTGTGGCTGCAGTGGAGACAAAGGCTGGTCCAGTATTGGCTCCATCCTCTACAGAGACCAAGCCCGGCCCTGGGGATAAACCTCCAACTGCAAGCACTCCCAGCTCTGAGGCAGCTGTGGCTAAGAGTAAACCCAGTGAGAAAATCTCCACTCCAGGCACATCTAAAGCCCTGCAGCCACAGGAGAGTAAGCAACAGAGCTCACAGACAGATGGTGGCCCTGCAGCTAAAGCTCAGGAGAAGCCAGAGGAGAAAGGAAAAGGTATTGCAGGTACAGACAAAAGTACCATACAGAAGCCAGCAGCTACAGAACAGCCCAAGACAGGTAAAGGCACAGACAGGGGAGAGACAGGGGAGAACACTGTGAAAGGAGGAGCCAATGGCAGCGATAAAGCAACTGAATCCCCCAAGGTCAAAGGTCCTGCACCTCCAGTACCAACCCAAGCTCAAACCCAAGCTCCAACAATATCCGCAGCCCCTGTTCCGGCTGTCACCAGATCGAAAGCAGAGAAGGTATCAGGCCCATCGAGCAGCTATCGAGGGGCCAAGGAGGAGAGGGCCCACCTAGAGGTCCTGGAGGAGAACCCCATGTCCCCTTCCTCCAATGCAGCCTCCCCTTCCTCAAGCAAGTCCCGGCCTGTGTCCCCAGGGGACAAGGCCAGCTTTGTCACCCAGCTCACTAGTGTGGCCAAAACTGTGCTAGGGCCTATGAAGGTGGGATCCCAGGAGGGGGCCAAGGGAAAAGACTCCCCCAAGGCAAGTGAGGAGAAGCGAGGAAGCGCAGCAGCAAAACCTGAGGCTTCGTCTGGAGTTGGTCGCCGGGGGGCCCAGACAACATCCGCGGGGAGCGCTGGCTCATCCCAGTCTGATAAGGCAAACACACGTAGCTCCAAGCATCACTCATGATCCAGGAATATAGGAAAGACTCGTATACCATGCCTTTTATGTTTGAAGGAATACTGTAGCATCATAATGACATATCTGGGATGGACAAGACTTTCCGCCCTTGAATGAAGGGGAAACATAAATGCCTGAAAAAACACCAAATAGATTGACATGTAGACTAAAGAGATGTGGACAAAGATGCATCAGCCACTGTTTGCAAATGTGTGTACATGGTGTTGTACTGTAGGCCTACGTATGTACTGTTCATCACAATGTGTTGTATATAGTAAAGAAGCGTATGTCTTAATGCATGTTCAACATTGTACATGGAAAATGAAAGAGAATATTTAAAGAGAAGTTAAAAAAAAATATAAAAGCAGACCTAATGGTAGTGAACACTGTGAACAACTTTTCAACAGACCACAAAAAGCATACTGTTACTGCACGTGAACAGGCAGGATTCTGTTATGAATGGGCATTACTCAGTCAAGTTAATCACCATTCAGATCAACTCCAGTGCCATCTTTTAGTTCAGCTGAGATAGCAAAACTACTGCACACATTTCCCTAAAATCCGGGCACTCAAAGGGTTTAGGCACAGTAAGAGCTGTCATGTGGTGAATAGACATAACAAACAGTCATTTGCTAACATATTGCAGACAGGGTCAAGATACAAAATGCTTGCAGTGACAGAGACAGAACAGAGGATAACTTACTTTGTTTCTGATCTGTTTAAGGGCTGAATTCCAGTAGAACTGACATGGACTAGAGGAACTTGCACAGGGACACTATGCAATGTGCTTTTGATGCCACTTTTTGGTGTCCCCACTTACTAAGTTTACATTGTGCTCAAGACAAGATGATAGTAGATGTGGGAGAGGGTTGCAATAAGCCAAGCAAACAGATTTTGTTTTTAAAAGTTGTCTTTGTTGACCTTGTGAAATGTGCAATTATATAGTCTAGGCTATGAAGTGAATACATTGGTGTGTCGAGATGTAGAGGAGGCTTTGTATGCGTTAATGTAAGTCTGGTCAGGTGATGAAGTGTGCAAAGAACCATAATGAGACTAGCACTATAGAAAAGTAGGCTAGAAATGCTCTTTCTCTTGTTCCCTTTTATGTATGCAAAATTAGTATTGTATAATGTAATGTGTGAAAGAAAGTGCCAGTGTTTTCATTTAGGGACAATGTGTTGTTTACAGTGATATTTATAATAATATGCAATCCTACAGTGCCCAGTTACAGTAGAGCTGAGTGCCCTTGTCAGTGAGTAGTAGGCTACACACACACACACACACACACACACACACACACACACACACACACACACAGGGTTAGGTTTCTTAGGAGCATCTTTTGATCGCTTTGGGGACACGAGGTTCAGACTTGGCTTAGACTGCCACCTTGTGGTAGGTAGCATATGACACCAGAGGAGAGCTCTTGAGATAGAAAACGAATGATCACTGATTAGCATTCACCTGATTAGAAGTCAGATACCTTCTGCCTGCAGATCTTTCCATTTTGTACATTTCAAGGGTGTTGTATCATTCTTCACTGATTAACCTGTTCAGATCGATGTCAAATAAATTCCCCGACAGTCTTAGCTTACATGACATGCTCACTCTATCCATGATGCTGTGTTTAACAGAGAAGAACCCCATGTTTAGGTGTTAAATGCCTGTGTTCTTGTGTGTGATGATATGAGAAAACTGCACTTTACTTTGTGTCAAATACGTTTATTTACTATTTATTCTTTTTATTTGTCTGTCAATTACACTTTTTTATTTATTCAAATGTTTTTGTATGTCATCCGCAGTTGAATTTCTGCTTTACTACTGAATTTTGTTCATGATATTTCTGAATTTTACATCTAAAATGAGAAATCTACCAAATCTTTGTGGCTGTCCTATTTTGTGCAGTTTTACCCCTTGTCATTCCATTGACTTGACAGTCGCAATATTACTGTAATGTCTGTTTTTTTGTTTGTTTGTTTGTTTTTTGTCCAAATGTATGACTTTAACACAACAGCAACCATCTCTGTTTGTTGTTGTGCATTACATTGCAACATGTTTCTTCGCCCACCATTGTGAAAAACTAATGCAAAAAAAGTATAGTGCAGAAATGTAATAAAATGCAGACAAATCAATTGCTTTCTTTGATTTTTTTTCTGAGGGGAAACAACTTGATTGAAAGGCAAATATTTTATTACTGTTGAGAAAAGACAAAGTTAAAGGAGATGAAAGTGGTCAAGCTTTTAGGGCACAGAGGCCTTTATCAATGGGAAATTGCAGGCTGAACGGTGATTGGTCCACTCTTGACCAATCACAGCAACGATAGCAGTTCCCAGGGTTATAAACAGGAAGTGAAACGCTAGGCTTCGTAAATTCATTTGGTACTGAGACAGACTTTTACATCATCCGAAACACACAGGCATTTCTATGACAAGTGCTCCAGCGTTTTGCTCTTAATGAAAGGACACAGAGTAACCATGTCGGAGTGCAGGTAAAAGAAGAGTTTTACAAGCTAATATTTTCATAGTCCCTTGAGCTTAAGTTAGCTAAGAATGGACGGTGTATGTCAAAGTTATCGTTTGGAAACAGCCAGATAACTAGGGCTGAAAACGTACCAGTGCTGCTTATTCAACGCAATGGACATTTTTATCATCGACTTGTATTAATAATATTGCCACAGTAGGCCAAAACCAATACATTTTTTGAAAAGGAAGGAAAGGAAAAGGAATGACTGGCGTATTTAACTGGTTGCACCTAGTTATTTTATTAATGTTAAACTTACTGGACACCCTGCCTGTGTGAATGAATAACCATGAAAACTGTAATACACAACCAGGAAGGAATAAAGTGCTGCTTGTCGGCCCTAACCTTAGCCATGCCCATAAGGTGACAGTTTACAGGAAACAGACGTAATGAGCAGCAATTGGACGCCGCCTTGTCCTTTCAGCCTCCACTTCACTGGCATATTTCAAATTCCTGAAGTCACAGGATGCTAGTCACAGGGTTTTTCTTGCCGACATGGAGAATTATTGACTTACTGTGCAGGGGTTAACGGTAACTCTCTAAGACCCCTTCATTTCAGCGACAGGATCTAGTAAACAAAGCCATGTTGCGACACAGAGCATATGATTAACTTGATTGCATTATCCTCAGGTTATGCCATTCATGCTCTTATTGCTTCTACGTAGGTTGCTATGGCGATAAGGAGCAGTTCTCCACACTCAGCGTTGGTCATCCCCAGCTGTTATGAATCCCAGCTCTTCCTCGGGACGCTGTGACAGCCAGTCCCCTGAGGATGACCACATGGACGACTGGCTCTACCTCTCCTCTGACTCCGTTGATCCGCGGGGCTTGGAAGTTGGCAGGGATGGTCGGGAGTCTGAGGACAGAGGCAAACTCAAATCCAAATTGGTGTCAGCATGGAACAGTGTCAAATATGGTCAGTTTTACTTGTCTAACTTTTTTAACGGCCTTATATTGTCGCTGTGTTGTTGTGGATGAGGACCACTTATTTTGCTTTTCCTCTGTTTTGTTAAAGTAAACTGTTCCTGTTCCTTTTATCGTGTCAGGCTGGTCCTTGAAGCAGAAATCCCACTTCAACAAGAGCTCTCCTGTGACTATGCTCGGACACTCCTACCTGCTCAGCCTTCAATGTGAGGCCTGCCTTTGATGCAGCATGCTTCAGTTTTCTCATTTTTCTTCAAGTTCAGTTCAATTTTGGCAGTAGGCCTGCATAATTTCTAACATCAGTTCAGATATGCAAATCAAAAATGAGTGGAAACTGTAATGCAGGCTCTGTAACTGTTGCCCTTTATACGTTTGTGTCAGTGGACAGGGAGCATTTCCGTCGCTCCTTTACATCGCTGCTGTGGTTGACGTACAGACGGGGCTTCACTAAGCTCGGAGGCTGCTCTCTGACCACCGACAGCGGCTGGGGATGTGTTCTCCGCACTGGACAGATGCTGCTGGCACAAGGCCTGTTCCTGCATCTAATGCCACCGGGTAAAACGTCCAGCCACCACGCAATGTCACAAACTGTGTATAAGCCTCAGCAGAACATACATACATACATACATACATTCTTAAAGGCACTGATGAAAAATAAATTCATAGGAACTATCAGATCTCACTGCATGATTCTGGTATAATGCTATAATATTAAGAAATAATAAGTGTAAGTCATTTGCTCCTTCAAAATGCATACAGTATAATATATAAATGAGCCAGACAAAGTGGGGCAATTGATTAGTGTTATTTAAATGGCTAGGTGTGGACCATTATGTATTTGTAAATGTAAACTTTCTTCCAAAGCTATATTTTGAGCCAAGGGAGAGCCAAGAAAATAATAGACCAGTATTATCCAGTTTATTCTGTGGAGAGCTACACATAACACTGAGAATGGAAAAATTACCAAAATATTCTACTCAAGAAGTAATGTTATTTTACTGAAATTTCACATAAGGAGAACTAAACCATTCTCTCCACATGCATGCATAGGCTTGATGCAAATGCAGTGTACCTTGTGTGACCCAGGGTTCGTTGAAAAAACAAGAACTGAAAACATTTCATGAAAGCACTACTCAATCACCGTTAATTTTTTACTTCCACCCTTTCGTCACATGTTAATGGATGAACCACATTTTTCTCACATTTCAGGCTATATGGAACATGTGAATCTTAATCAACAAACAAACAAACAAACAAACTGGCTGTCACCAAGAAGAAACTTGGTGCTAATTTAGTGCCCATTTTGAACCAACTGTAAATTTGTGATATCAATGTAATCAGAACTCGCACGGTGGAAAAGAATAGAACAGGTTTCCTAGATGTTGCAATTCACTCCATCACTTTCAGACTGGACTTGGTCTTCAAGTCTGCCCCTGGTCAAAGACGACATGGATCTCCCAGAGAATCGACCGCCGGCTGATGCAGGCAGCGGATGGAGTTTTGTGGAGGGGCCTAAAAAGAGGGGCCGAAAGCTCAGCCTCGGTTCCTGCCTGGACAGACGCATGGATTTTACACACAGACGGGTGGTGTCATGGTTTGGAGACCACCCCTCAACCCCTTTTGGAGTACACCAGCTGGTGGAGCTGGGGAAAAGCTCAGGGAAGAAGGCAGGGGACTGGTATGGCCCCTCCATCGTGGCACACATCCTCCGGTGAGAGTTGTGGTGATGAAATACTTGCCCAATCATCCTTAACCATCCACTATCAAGACATAACATCCACATTTAGTGATGTGGATGTCTTTTTGTTTCAGTAAAGCTGTGGCAGCTTCAGTTGAGCTTCCCAATCTGGCAGTGTATGTTGCACAAGATTGCACCGGTGAGTATGTTTCTTTTTATCAGTACATATGCTCTCTACTTGGGAGGGCAGACGTTTTCCCCTGCCACCTGTGCAAACAAAGTAGTCTATCAATGTTGAACACTCATTCAGCCATTCCTCTATTTTATTAAGGAGAATGCTTAGTGATTCTCTGCATTTAGACAGCAAGAAAGTAGTGATTCAAAATAGAAATATCCAGCAGGATTCAATACCAGCCGAGCAGAGTGACACATTTGGTCTTACAGGAATAGTTCACCACAAAATGAAAATTCAGTCATTATCTCTTCACTCCCATATCAGTCAAAACTCCACTTAAGTTCACAAGACTACCAGAAACACTGCACCCTTCTTTAACTTTCTATGTACTCATGTGTTGTTGAATGATAATAAATTTGAACTTGAACTTGAAGTTAAACTACTTCAGTTAACGGGCAAATTTTATCAGCTCCAAAAATATGACAAAATGTTTAATTGTTCTTAAAAACATTTGTGCAGCATTATCCAGTGATTGCACCGTGGGTCCAAAAGTCCAGTATTTGCCACATTATTTTATTTTATTTTTCAAGGCCCCATTAACTTAAACGTTTTAAGACAAGGCCGATATGAGGCTTTCCCTACTGGGGCTAAGATATTGTTGGGTTTGGTTTTTATGTTTGAGGTGAATCATTCTAATTATCATGACACTTTCTTGTGTGTGTGTGCATGTGTGTGCAGTCTACAAGGAGGATGTGAAGCGGTTGTTTGAGCGGCCTCTCCCTGGAGGCCCCACAGGCACCAGTCAGCCTTGGAAGTCTGTCATCATCCTGGTGCCTGTGCGACTGGGAGGACAAGACCTCAATCCCACTTATATATCTTGTGTCAAGGTATCCTAATGTCATGTGCACACAAACAGTCTCTTGTATAACTCCAGTAACATGCATTCTTTCTTACTTGCAATCCTTGTATCCAAGCAGTTTATGAGGAAAGAGTGCTTTTAGAGCAGCGGGCATCAATGTGGAGTTTTGAGGTGGATCCAGGGATTACCCAACAGAATGTGTGCAGTATCATGGTAATTTAATTAACTGAAAAATATCCCAATTACATAACATATGAGAGAGACTGGCTATGTTACGGAAAGTGTTACTGTCTCTCTACATAACCTCAACTTACTACTTCATCATCAACAAGAAAAATCTGTTTGTCTTAGGGGTGTAACAGTGCAGTCATTGCATCTATTATAAATTATGCTGATTTGCCTGAATCAGTCTGCTAAAATTAATGAATAGAATTAATCGATTCAAATCGATTCAATTCAAAATAAAAAATAATGTCCTCGTGATCTAATAGAATATAACATTTTGTAAATAGGCTTTTTTTCTCTAATAAAATAGTCTAATATTTTTTAACATATCAGAGGTAAAAGGATAATCCTGTTATTGTATGTTCATTAACACATATAAAATTCAGGCTGAAAGCATCTCTCCAAAATGAAAAATCATCTGTAGTAGAGAATAACTGATATGATTACAAAGAAAAACTCATTCCCCAGTTCTTCCCATAGAAATTGTTGGCGTTAAAATGCTGCATTGGAATCATCGGGGGCAAACCGAAGCACTCTTTGTTCTTCGTTGGCTTCCAAGGTACGTGCACTACTTTGTACCGGTGGCCTCATTATTATTCTGCTCAGCTGCTTGTTGTCAGTTGTTCACTTGTTCTTGCTCTGGCCTGCTGTGCTATAGATGACCATCTGTTGTACTTGGACCCTCACTACTGTCAGCCCACAGTGGACATCACACGGGAGAACTTTCCCCTGGAGGTAAGAGGAAGTGCTGTGTTCCTCTTTTGGCTCTCTGTTTTGTTTCCTCATTTGACAGCTGTTATCAGTCTTATAATCAATGTGGGAACAAAGTGGATATTACACAAAGCAGGTTTGGCCAGAGAAGTTGAAAAAGCATTTCACAGTATAAACTGAAATTGTTTATTATTATCAGTTATCAGGGATGACTGAATCGTATTCCTTAGCCTAACATTCAAACTTTATTTTATGGATTCAAACTACTATCAGCACGATGTAGCATAATCTTTTCTACACTTATCTGAGAAATTCTAATACTGATTTGTGGAACAATCCCTCCTCCACCTCCCCTCCCCCAGATAGACTCATAAACTCGTGCATGACCACGTTCCCAGAGGAAATTAAAGAAATGGAATCTGAATTATTTCCTCTGAATTTAATAGGGCGTTGTTATGTGTTTTTTCTCTCTCTCTCTTTGTTCTTTAATCTCCTTGTCACACCACTTGCAGTCGTTTCACTGTAAATATCCCAGGAAAATGGCTTTCACTCGCATGGACCCCAGCTGCACCATAGGCTTCTATGCCAAAGGCGAAAAGGACTTTGAGGCACTGTGCTCAGATGTTAATGCGGTATGTGTATGAGCTGTGTGAGTTTTTATTCATGGGAGCGTCAGCTTGTTAGGATGCTCCTGTTCAGCCTTTGGAAACTATCCATAGTAGAACAAGATGTGTGTGTCCTACTTAGTGCAGTTTCAGCCATGTGGTTGTAAGTCTTTTTACACAGTGACACAAAATGAGTAACAAATACTGTATGAATCTGGAAGAGGAAGAATTCCCCCCTGGAGTGGTTGATTTATTGGTCATCCTCTTTTTTTCACCAGGCTCTGTCCACATCTGCAGAGAAGTACCCCATGTTCATATTCGCAGAAGGACATAGTCAAGAGGAGGAGGGAAACTGCACACCCTCCAATAACATCACCCGCATTCTGAGGAACAACACATTGAAAAGATCTGACACTAACAACAGCATGGATGAATTTGTTCTGTTGTGAACAGACGGAGACAATCTGGCATAAAGTGATCACTCATCACACATAACTGACACCTGCACTGTGTGGAAACTACTGACAATTACAAGAACAAACAACATCCTTAACCTCCTCAAGCAATAACCTCAAGGGACGGAAGGTCTTAATAAAGTTGTCCAAACACCATTAGGCTGCTGATGCTAGACCTATTTTATGCCATTGTGAGCTCAGTTTTATTTTTTTATTTTTTTATTGTTTGAGGGAGATATGTTTCAATGAATGTAGCTCAGTTAATGAAGGGTTTTAATTTGTTTATGAAGTATGTTTTTGTTTCTGTATCTGTTCTATTGTGTTTGATTTTATAACTGTCACTGTATAAGAGCATTAGCACAAAATCTCATCGCATCCGGTATGTGTTTGGCTATTAAATCCCATCATACTGCAGTTGCTCCTCACTTTCAGAAAGAACAGATTTCTGGAGATGAGTCAGGCAAGTGTTGTACTATGAGATTATGAGGCTCTCACTGTTTGACGTCACGTGACAGGATGTGCTTTTTTTTGAGTGGATTAGAAAATTGGATTCCTGTGACCATGTGACTTGCACATGATAAACACTGAATGAATATAGTAAGTGAATGTTCTTGAAGAACTGGTTTTTAAGTGTAATCCAGTGGAGCATATATGTTGTTGCGGGAAAATGACACAGCATCAAAAAACTCATTCTTTTGTGCTGGGTTGTTTCTGTTGGTTTAACAAAATAAATATTTTATGATTGCAGGAATAAGGAGTCGTTCGTAACTGGATAACTTTCCTTTATGAAGACTTTTTAAAGCAATGAAACATAGGTCTTTGATTTGTTTACTTGTTTATTAAAAAATCAACCACTTAGAAGGAAAAGAGTATCCTTTAGTAGAGTCTTTGATTTGTTTACTTGTTTATTAAAAAATCAACCACTTAGAAGGAAAAGAGTATCCTTTAGTAGATGTAAGTACTGCATTCTGAGCTTATACACACATTAGTCTGTAGGCACAGCCCTCATATCTCGGCCATATTGCTGGAAATATAGATGGGCATGATACTGAAGTTCAGGCAACACCAGTCGCACACAGAAGCCCAGTTCCTGCTGTGTGAGGTTCCCTTGTACCTGATATCCCAGGATGGTAACGGTGTCAGTCTGCCAGGGCCTTACCAGGTCTTCCAGTTCCCCAGGAGGCACCCCTTCCCTGGCCACACAGCCCTGTCTGATCCTCTCTGTGGAGGCCCTCAGCCGAGCCACCTCCATCTTCAGCCTCTTCAGGCCGTACTGCTCTGCTTTCTCCCAGAACAACTGGACGAAGAAGTCGTAGAGCACAACGTCCAGGTTGTTCCAGGACCGAATCCTGGCCTTAATTTTGTCATCCAGCTGGGTGACGTCCTGGGTTGAGCGAGCATTGAGGCGGACATAGGCCAGTTCCTCAGGCTGTAGCTTCAACAGGGCCCCCAGGAGGACCAGGGACTCATCAAAGTGCTCTGCGATCATAACGAGCTGGAACGTCTCCTCCAGCAGAGTCAGGTCAGCCGGCCAGGAGGAGTTCCACTGCTGGCTGTTAAGACCCAAGTCAAAGCTCATGGGGTTCTTTCCCAGGCCATTCCCATGCTCCTTGGGATCCCAGTATGACTCTGGGGACTCCAGGAAGAGTGACAGTGCAGATTTGTTCTCTGCTGCCTCAGCGGCCTTTTTGGCCAAGGTGAAGGCAGGGATAGTGGAAGCATAATAAGAGAAAATGGACTCAAATGTCTGTAGAGGATCACGAAGGATGGTGAAGTAGATGGTGTTGGGTGGCATCACCTGTTTCAGCTGTCCCAGGTCGAGGCGCATGTGGCTGCAAATTATGTCGAACTGAGAGGCACCATCAGGTAACTCATCCACAAACTCTGCCCTGAATCTGGAACCAGAGAAAACACAGGATACTTTGTGTTACTGTAACGGAGATGTTGTGTGCTTATACCTCTTCAGTGTTTTTAAGGTCAGTACATTTACTTTTATGTAAGTGTGATTTACTGAGGTATTATGTTTTATGTCACATCCATTACATCGCACAGATTTTGTGAACACCAATAAACATCAGAAACTTGCCCAGCGTAAATTGTTCAATTGTGAAGCCATTCACACAGTGACCAACAAAGAAAAGAAGAGTAATCTGGCTTCACTTTGTGCACTTGATTTTGTAATTTCCATATTTTAGATTTAAAAGAATCTAGGTTGTTTTTAGTCTGTCCTCTTGTCTGTTTAGAAGCAAATGGAAAACGGTCAAATGCAACAATGTCTTCTTTTCAAAAAACTAAATTTTACTCTTAGCATATTTTAAATGAGATGCTTTTCTTTTAGATTCTTACAACAGTAATGTCACTTTTGCTCATGCAGAGCAGCAAGATAACAATACTTCTGCTACAGTGATATATTTAGTACCATTTGCACAACTGATTCATGACTGTGTAAGACAACAGTTCATTAAATGAATGAAGAGCAACAACATCCTAGACATTCTGGCAGACTTGGAAAGCATAATCATGTTGGCATACTTATCTGGATAGCTGAACTGGTAGGTGTAATAAGGGAAGGCAAATGTGGCGCCCTCCCTCTCTCCCATGCGGAACAGCAGATTCTGGACTGTGCTGCTTCCAGTTTTGTGTGTTTTGAGAAAAGCAACAGGTGGAGAAATTTTCCTTGTCATCTGCATGTTATAGCCATTAACATGACTGTCACTTCCTCTGTGTTCTTGGGATGGGTTGTTATTTGGCCTTTCACTGGCATCATCAGACAGTCCCTCTCTTCGCTCAGTTGGCATTTTACTCCGCCCTTTCTGCCGGACATAATAGCTTATAAAAGAAAGAAAATTTCAGTGCAATCACCTTAACACAATGTAATCTGTGCAATTCTGCATTTTGTCTGTCAGAGTAAAAATGGCTATTTGCAGCCATCACACTGCTCTACATTATAGTCTGCTGAGGATAGTTTGTTTGATGCACATATGAAAGACAAAAAGATGGGACTACAGGCTTTTTGAGGATTGTGGAGATGTGCACAACAGGAAAAAACCTCGAAGAAACAGTCTGATCCTTACCTTGAATCCTGCAGTGAATGAGTACCTAGGAGTATGAGCAGAGAGGTAACCCCCAAGGTCAACAGGAGAACCGCCATACGGTACCTCCAAAATTGGGTGGCCAGCCAGCGGAAGGTCATCTCCCTAGAGCAGTCCACTCTGACCAGACTTCGTCCTCTGGAGGGTTTCTGTCTCCCAACATACTGAGCTCAACATGGGACGCTCAAGGTGAACATACACTCAAAGACGGGCTTAAAGACACTGACAGACCTTACCTCCCCTAAGCTGGATCAGTCAAACACCAAATGGCGGTAAACATGTGAAGAACGTACAACTAGACAGAGATTTACAATAGGGGAATGCAATAAATGCTGATAGAAGGAAACTGTTTTTGGTATTTCTGTGAACTTTATTTTGTAATGTCCATATTTTCCACTTAAAAGAATCTAGTTTGACCTCTGTTCTCTTGTCTTTTCAGAGGCAGAAGGAAATGATCAAATGTGACAATGTTTTCTTTTCAAAAAAGTAACAGTAATTTTTACTCTTATTATATTTTAAATGAGTTTTGTTTCTTTTACTTAAGTTGGCTTTTACGACAGTAATTTTACATCTACTTCTGTCTCCAAAAATGGTCGCAAAAATGTAAAGAACATGCAATTAGATAGAGATTTAGATATAGTTATATACAAAAGATGCTGATGGAAAAAGACAGTTTCTGGTATTTCTGTGGTGGGCTCTTGGCCAGTGTTGTTGTTGTTGTTGTTGTTTGTGTGTGTGTGTGTGTGTGTGTGTGTGTGTGTGTGTGTGTGTGTGTGTGTGTGTGTGTGTGTGTGTGTGTGTGTGTGTGTGTTGTATATGCGTTGTCTCAATAACTACAGGTAGAGGAGGCCTGTTGCAAGGGGGAAAAACAGCTCTTTGATAAACAATAGAAAATGCATGAACTTGTGCAACAAAATAAAATAAAATAAAATAAACAGGAGGGGTCAAAAACAACTCCAAATTTCACAAGGCACTCAAACCCATCAAAAAAGCCTAAATGGCCATGTATTGTTGATAAGGCAATAGGTTCAGGCACAGTTCAGAGCTCATTTGGGGCCTCAAAGGTCAAAGCTTAAATACAGAGTGACATATTTTCAGCACAGTTACAACTAAATTCAGATAGAGACATAATAGCCTACCTAAAACTGTAGGCTACTATCCCAACCAAGGGCAACTCTGGGCTAATCTGACTTTGGTCTCATCTAGTGTTCAGTTCTGGCACATTGCAGAGCATTTGGAAAAATTCAAGGTAAAAGAGAACTGCATGGGCTACAAATTATGGTTTTTCTCGCTGCCCCGCTTCTTTACTATACAATACTGTGTGTGCTTCTGACTTGCACTCCCCATCCCCCACACCGGCTTATTGCGCTTGCATTCCTCTCTGCAGCGCAGCCATCACTGGGCATGCGGGAAGTGTGCGAGACGGTGGAGGGGGGCGCTAGAGACTTGCATAGGCCGGTCCCTGCGATACAATCTGCCGAGAGGGGGGGGGGGTTGAACGAATAAAATCAACTGGGTAGCTCGGTCTTTGTTTCTCGCTAGAAGGAAAACCAAGGGACGCTGCTTCTGGCGAGAATTTATACTTCACCGCTCACCGTTTTTGTAAGTACACGGTTATTTCATTGTTGAACTGCGGCATTTGGTCAGCGTTTTACGTAAATGTTTTGCGGATATACGCGCTTTTTGTTGGGTATTTTCTGAAGAGAAAACATGAGTCCTGACCGACATTACAGTGCCGCTGCCGTGGCGCGGCAGACTGTAATGAATGAAAACTGTTTTTGGAAATGTGTTTAGAGCGGAGCGCTGAGCCAAGGGTACGGGAGGCGCGTTGGATCAATCAACTTCGGTGTGAAGGATGCTCAAACCCTTCACATATCGCCGCATCCGGCCAAAACTCTCGCAAAGTAACACATTTTCTTTGCTAATTGGCCCGGGAGAGCATGGCCGGCTAAGCTAACATAACTAGCTCGCCTAGCAGGCTCGCGACCGTCAACAGCTAGCTAATGTTGTGGTATCATCACTTAGCCTACTTACTTAGCAGACACACCTGACCTTTGTTCTCTGTTGTTTTGTCATCAGTTCAGCGTTATTTTACGGCTAGGGCAATGCCGGTAAGCTCGGATAAAATGATGAAAAGCCGGGCGATGACAAATGAGGCAGTTAACATTTGCTAACTGACATAAAGTAGCTAACCAACAGAACCCGGCTAGGCCCGGCTAACGGCAGCCTAGCCACAAGGTAAGCTGAGTATAGTCAACTTTAACTTCTTGAAAATATAAACAAAACTGTGAGTTGAACTGATTAGAGAAGGCTGGGAAAGTGTTTACACTTGCCTGTACAAGTTCATCAATAATTCAACTAGCCACCCGTGTACTGAAGTTGAAGTCGGATCATGTTTTGCTGAGCCATGTTTTCAGAGGTTTTCAAATTGAAGTTTCTGGTGACCTGTTGTTGACCCACTGGATATGATGATCTTATTGGTAGATGCTGCAGCATCACACTGTTGCCTGACTTGATGTGAGGCGTTAAAGACAGATCCGCTGTTGTATAATTATTGGTTTACTAAGTACAAAGAGCAGAATCTTTGTCCGTTCAGCAGCTCATCATCTGTCATTGTTCAAAGCACTGTGTGGGGCTGGATATTGTTCATATTAAAGAGAGAGAGAGAAGAAAAAAAGAGAAAAGTCAATACAGTACTAACTTTAATTTAAAAAGTATTTAAAATTCATGTTACTGTAAACATTTTGACTGCTGTCTGATTGATCAGCTAATGGTTATGTAATGGAATACACAAATATGAAGCTTGGGTATGGATAGAGTCTGCTCTGTTTCTTAGTGCGTCCTGCTCTCTCTCCATAGTCGGGTACAGCTGCTGTCACACATTCCCGGTCTCCCTTGAGAGATGTCCACCCCGGACCCCCCAATGGGTGGGACCCCTCGGCCGGGCCCCTCTCCAGGCCCTGGACCATCTCCAGGAGCTATGATGGGTCCAAGCCCTGGTCCCTCTCCGGGCTCTGCCCACAGCATGATGGGGCCCAGCCCGGGACCTCCTGGATCTGGACATCCACACCCTCCACAGGGACCCTCAGGTTATCCTCAGGACAACATGCACCAGATGCACAAAGTATGAAAACAGTTTGTTGTATTGCTTCTTCAAAGATTTATCCGTGCCATTTTGTCAACAAATTCATATTCATAGTGGTGTTTCTATTGCTAGATTATGTTCAGCATGTCAGTCCTGTTCAGCGTGTCACTGCCACAAACATTAAAACCAGACGTGTTAGGTGTAATTTAATTTGTTTTGTTAATTAGATATAACCGCTTGACCAATTTAGCAACAACCTCTGTTTTGGTATTAATTTTCAACATAGGCTAAAAGTACCCATAATTAAAACAATATTGGCACATATTCATCTTTTGATCTAAAATTCAGTTTTTAAATTTAAATAAATAAATAATTCTACCCAGTTTGGCAAACCTGTCATCGAACATATACACTCAGTGGCCACTTTATTGGTTCCACCTGTACAATCTAATACAATCCAATACAACTGTGCTGCTATAAAGTTTAGTTTTATCATGCCTATAGTACTCAGGTTTTCTTTTTGTCAAAGTAATAGGTGTTAATTCAACTATATGTTTGGCATTGAGCTCATAGTTAGTGGTGCTGTTGTACTGGACTGCATTTTATTGAGAAGTGTTTCTAATTTTCTGTCTCTCTCATGTATATAAATAGAGAGGACAAAAAAATAGAAACACTTCTAAATATAATGTAGTCCAGTACAAGACCTCTGCAAACTACGACCTCAATAATAAACACAGAATTAAATTTACACATTCTCCACAATGTCAACAAAAATTGAACATTATGAACTTTAAGGTAGAATTTATGGCAGAGATGTTGCATTGAACTGCATTAGATTATAAAGGTGTACCTAATAAAGTGGCCACTTAGTGTGTGTGTGTATATATATATATGAAAATACATTCAGTGACTGAAAAGGTTGGTGAAAGTTATTGATAGAATTAGATTAAATTTTATGTTTTACAATATTACTTCTAAATTATAGCTTAAGGCTTTATCAAATATAGCATGTTTATTGTATGAATCTAAAGTAAAACTTAATGTTCCTTTCCACATATAATTATACTTTGCTTCTTTCATAGCCCATGGAAGGCATGCATGAGAAAGGAATGCCCGATGACCCTCGCTATGGCCAGATGAAGGGCATGGGCATGAGACCAGGGGGGCACAGTGGGATGGGACCCCCTCCGAGCCCCATGGACCAACATTCCCAAGGTGACACACCACACGATATGACCGTAGATGTCAATTAATGCATGTTATAATGACAAAGGAGTGGCTTAGAAAACTTGCAGGACATAACAAAAATAGACAAGATTTTTCATGGTTATCTTCCTGGGATGATGATAGTCTGCATGTGAACTTGAGTTTGCCTGTTGGAATCCTCAGATCGATCGTAAAAGTACTGAAAGTGAATAAGCAGCGGTGCTGACTTGTCCATCCACCACTGTCATTGCCAAGGTGTTTAGCTTGCAGGAGTGGCACTACTGAGTGGCTGCACTGGTGGGAAGTATTCTTGTACTGTTTAGCCTACAGGAGTGTACATGTAACTGTCTGGATACGTTTCAGGGCTTTGCTGAAAGAACAGGTTTGCTCAGTCAACACAGTGGGTGAATAAAAGATTTTAAAAAGGACCTATAAAGACCTTTTGGTAGATTTGTGTCAGTGTGACTTTTTTTTTTTTTTTTTAAACTTGAATCTCCCATTTGTTTAGAAAACTGGTTAACTCAGTCATGCAAACATATGAGCAACAAGTACAATGTGCGTGTGAACTCATCCAGCCAGTTTCTCTTCTTGTGTTACTGCCGGTTTGCTCACTTGGCTGCATGAGCAGACAGCAGGGGGCGGGGCAAGAGGAGGAGGGGGTTTCCCCTTTCAGACAACAACAGAGGCAGCTGCAAATACAAAACCACACAGTCATTAAGGAATAGAGGATGGGAAGAGAGAAGCATGTAGAGGAGGCAGTGAAATAATAGATGTTTTTTTTATTCCTCTATCCTGCAATTACAGTTTGCATGTTTAATACAGAAATGGAATGGTTTTTAGGCAACAAAAGGTCTGGTATGATCAGCTGGAGGGTGTGTATGAAGTTCATTTTGTCCTGTCCTGTGCCACTATCGGGAATGTTAGTCTGAATTTTTCCTCAAGAGTTTAAACTAAGCTACTAAACCCACAGTAGGTGTTTTTATTATCAGTACAGTCATATCTGGCTTGTTCTGTCCACAGTGTTTCTTTTGTGTACATCATCTCTGCCACTGTCTTATTTTATTTGCAGCAGTATGTAAAATGTTCCCTTGAAAGGTTTTTCCTTCAACATATCTTAGTAAAAATTATTACTTACCCAGCACAATTTCTGCTTCACTCATTTATTCTGTTTTCCTCAGGTTACCCCTCCCCTTTGGGAGGCTCAGAGCATGCCCCTAGCCCTGTCCCAGCCAATGGCCCTCCCTCTGGCCCTATGATTCCTGGAGGCCCCTCTGGCCCTGGGGCTGGCCCTATGGAGGGCAGTGGGGACCCTGGCCAGGGAATGGGCCAGCAGAACCGCGGTGGTCCCCAGGGTCCAGGCGGGCCTGGTGGTGCGGGAGGAGGACCGGCTGGCACAGGTGGACCCACTCCTTTCAACCAGAACCAGCTACACCAGCTCCGAGCCCAGATCATGGCCTACAAGATGTTGGCACGCAGTCAGCCCTTACCAGAGCACCTGCAGATGGCTGTACAGGGCAAGAGGCCCATGCCAGGGATGCAGCAGCAGCCAGTGCCTAGCATGCCACCATCTAGTGGTCCTGGAGCTGGGGCTGGGCCGGGACCAGCTCAAGCCAACTACAATAGACCGCATGGTGAGTTGAGGAAGGCACTTACAAAGCCTATATTTACAGTGGATTTTTGGAGTGTCCCTCTCCACAAATGATACCCAAATATATACACAGTAGTTTCAAACAAAGAAATTACATTTGATGGCTGAACAGAGACCCCTGGTGGCTACTTGTGAATCTGTTCTTTCAAGTGTGTAATTAAAAAAATGGTGAAAATGCTGTTGTTTTAGTATTTATTTGTATGGCATTTATATTCACAGGTATGGTAGGTCCCAACATGCCTCCTCCTGGACCTGCAGGTGTTCCCCCAGGTATGCAAGGCCAGCCTACCAACGGACCACCAAAATCATGGCCCGAAGGTAAGCATAGACTTGTCAGCTTGAACAGTACTGTGTTTTTGTGCACATACACATAAAGCAAAACTGATCTCCTCTCATTCATCTCTTCTAGGACCAATGGTGAATGCGGCTGCCCCTTCCAGCGCTCCTCAGAAGCTTATTCCACCTCAGCCCACCGGCAGACCATCTCCTGCTCCTCCCTCCGTTCCTCCTGCTGCTTCCCCAGTCATGCCGCCTCAGACCCAGTCTCCAGGACAGCCCGCTCAGCCTCCGCCCATGATGCTGCACCAGAAACAGAATCGCATTACCCCCATTCAGAAACCCCGTGGGCTGGACCCAGTGGAAATCCTACAGGAGAGAGAGTACCGGTGAGAAAGCATAGAGGGATTGGATACACCATTGATTGTATACCGTATAATTATGGTTAAACCTTGAAATACAGAGTTCTTGTAATCAGTTCTGGTTGGTTGAGTTGCATTCAGAGTAAAATAATTAACAAATGCATAACTGTGATTATATTATTGTTCACAGAAAGTCACCAGTGATACTGGCACTAGCATTATATTGCTGGGGGCAGAAAAATGTTCATTTAATCATAATTATTTTATTTTTTTTAAAGAATATTGAATAACTGTAAGAGTTCACATTGTGTGGAGCAGGACTCTTAGTTGTTTTAAAATCAATGCAAAGCACAATCTCTTGTGCCTTATTGCTTAAATATGTCGCTGTTTTAATATTCTGTTTCCTGACTGAGAGCAATAGCGTTGATTTTGAATGTCTGTCATATTGTTTTAAATTCTTCAGGCTACAGGCTCGCATTGCTCATCGTATCCAGGAACTGGAGAACCTGCCTGGCTCTCTAGCAGGAGACTTGCGTACCAAGGCTAACATCGAACTTAAGGCCCTGAGGCTGCTTAACTTCCAGAGACAGGTAGGCATGCAGTTATTTATAGTTAACCACAGGAAATTAAAGAATCTTCTTGCAGTCTTATTAAATAACCAGTCTTCAAACTTGCCTTCACTACCATTTTACAGTGAATTTTCCAGTGGAACAGAAATCTCATTCCTCTTATTTCCTGTGCTCACAGCTACGTCAGGAGGTGGTGGTTTGTATGCGTCGGGACACTGCTTTGGAAACCGCTCTTAACGCTAAAGCCTATAAGCGCAGCAAACGTCAGTCACTACGGGAGGCACGCATCACTGAGAAACTGGAGAAACAGCAGAAGATCGAACAGGAACGCAAACGTCGCCAGAAACACCAGGTACACACTGGGAAAGTGCTGTTGTTGGTGAAGCAGGCCGAAAGAATCCAATCTGTGTTTTGTATCATCATGCTTACAGACTGTCTAATCAAAGCTACCTCCTATTGAACCTATGTTAATTTACCCTCTTTATGTTGCTTTAAAATTCATTTTGTTCAAGCCCATTGAGATCAGTGACCTCTTTTACAAGAGGACATTGAGCAAGACAGTATCAGCGCAGATTATAGACAGAGCAACAATGTTCTTATTGTTGTTCTTCCCTGTTTCTTAAGTATTATCTGGGGAAAGGTGATAAAAGAGGCAGAAAGTGCCTTGAAGAAAAAATATTATTTCAGACTGTTGTTTTTAGATTCTTGTTATATTGGTGGTTTTGTATGCTCCCGTGTCAACAGGAATACCTCAACAGCATCTTGCAGCATGCAAAGGACTTCAAGGAGTACCACCGCTCCATTACAGGGAAGATCCAGAAGGCTACTAAAGCTGTGGCCACCTATCATGCCAACACTGAACGTGAGCAGAAGAAGGAGAATGAGCGCATTGAAAAGGAGAGAATGCGGAGGCTGATGGTACGAGTCCCTGTCATATTCTTAAACACATGTAGAGACACACAGACACATGACTACACCAAAGCTTGTTTGAGAGTATGTGTGTAGCTTACTCCCTTACTATGGTACCAGTCCTTTTTACATAAAAATCACAAAATTCATTTGTACCTTTTTACACAGTCAGATGACTATAGACAGTAAATATGTTAAAGGAAATATTTACCAACATCAACACAGGCTAACAGAAATATGAAACAAACATACATATTTGATTTAATATGATCTTCAAATATAGAATGAGGAGCTTCTGTTCTTTTCACCTCTGTATGTTAATGTGTCCTAACACAACACATCTGTGTAATATCTGTATCTTTTCCCAGGCTGAGGATGAAGAGGGCTACCGTAAACTCATTGACCAAAAGAAAGACAAGCGTCTGGCCTACTTGCTGCAGCAAACAGATGAGTATGTGGCCAACCTCACTGAGCTGGTGCGGGCCCACAAAGCTGCACAAGCTCTCAAGGAGAAGAAGAAGAAGAAGAAAAAGAAGGTGAACGGGCGTTATATTATGGACAGTCATAATTTGTTGCGCCCTCAAGTCAACTGAGTCTAGAGTGTGTATTGTTTTTGTTTGAAATGTCTCGTTTTTGATGTTTCAAATGTTCCCCTCAGAAGCCAGAGATGTCAGATGGTGGGGCACCTTCCCTGGGACCAGATGGAGAGGTGAGCATAAAATCAAAATATTCTCAGGAGTCACCTTTATTAAGATAGCACAATTTTTAGTCCTTTTGTGCGCTACAGTGTTGATTTACTTGTTTGTCTTTACTCCACACCAATGCTCTTTGTCTTCCTCCTCTCTCTCAGCCGTTGGATGAGACTAGTCAGATGAGCGACCTGCCGGTGAAGGTCATCCATGTGGACAGCGGAAAGATCTTGACTGGGGTTGATGCACCCAAGGCTGGCCAGCTGGAGGCCTGGCTTGAAATGAACCCTGGGTTAGTCTAATTCCTTACTAACTTTTAAAAGTAAAATAATTAGGCTGTTTATTGGGCAGGGATATATTTTCACAGTGGAGATGAGCAATACATTTCTTCACATTCTGATGGTAATGCTGGAAGAAATGTGGCTAAAAGGAGCTAGAAAGCAGCCCATTGTTCATTGTATGACTGCACACAATTGCCATGATACACAAAAAATGGAAGACCATCGTCAGAACAGTCAAAGACATCATATTAATTTAAAAATTGTTTTTTTTTCATTGTTTTTTCTTTTCCAAAACATCTTGTTTGCCTGCAGGTATGAAGTAGCTCCACGGTCAGACAGTGAAGACAGTGGTTCTGAAGAGGAGGAGGAGGAGGTACATAAAACTATTGATTCTTAATTGATATTTCAGCAAAGTGCTGTTTCTTCAAACATTGTTTTTACTGTCCATCGGTGTCCTGTCAGGAGGATGAGGACGATCAGCCACACTCCTCTTCAGCACCAGCAGAGGAGAAGAAGAAGATTCCTGACCCTGACAGTGAAGATGTATCTGAAGTGGATGTCCGGCACATCATTGAGTGAGACTCCACCTTTGTGATCTTGGTGTTACTAGTTTCTTAGGAACACGACCTTTTCTCTGTAGCCTGTGAGGCTGTAGCCTGTCTAGCTCACTGCAAGGATCTGGCTTTTCATGTGCTGGCTTTTCAGTGGAGACCAAACCATATCATACAGTGGCTTAACAAATCAAGACTAAACAGAGATATTAGAGGCAACGTAGTCTTTATGATTAATGACAAATTGCTTTTGTAATGAAATACATTCTATAATCAAATGTAAAATATGAACATGAGTTTTTCATTTTTAGTCAGCAAAATTGAGCCTTGTTAGCAAAAGCTAACAAAAATAATTTAGTCAGTGTTAAAAGTTTGAGACTTAAGATGGCACTGTTTTTATTTGGTATTGTTTCTCCATTAAGTTCAGGCCTCACTGTATTTTCTCTCCTTTCCTCAGACATGCCAAACAGGATGTAGATGATGAGTACGGAAATGCAGCCTTCGCCAGAGGCCTGCAGTCATACTACGCTGTGGCTCACGCTGTCACCGAGAAGGTGGAGAAACAGTCCTCACTGCTGGTCAATGGGCAGCTCAAACAGTACCAGGTACACAGCCTAGACAGACTATGTGCAGTAGAATTATTTTATATAATAGAATATTACACATCTATCATAAGTATCTTGCTCCCATGTCTAATGAAACTCAGAGGCTTCAAAAAGTTCAATAGAGTTGCATTAACTTTTTCTTCCTCTGTTTAGATCAAAGGCCTGGAGTGGCTGGTGTCGCTGTACAACAACAACCTCAATGGCATCTTGGCAGATGAGATGGGCCTCGGAAAAACAATCCAGACCATCGCTCTCATCACTTACCTCATGGAGTACAAACGCATCAACGGACCCTTTCTCATCATTGTACCACTCTCGTGAGTCCAGACACGACTTAACCATTGAATAGTCGTTGAAAACAAACTTTCAACAACAAGGGATGCTTACACATAGAACATCAAGATTTGATATTGGTTTCATGTAGTTTTATTAGTGTCATATCAAGCATGAAGCCGATCTGTAGAAATGGTTTTACAAATGCATGCAGTTACAATATCTGTTTGTCATTCTGTTTTCTGTTGAATACTGCCTTGCATTTCCAAGAAATTGTCCTTTGGAAATGCAAGGCCAAATAGTCAAATTGTTCTACAAGAGTAAATTATGTTGTTTTTGTTGGAGGTACCTTAGCTAACAAAGAAGAATCAGTTGTTGTCAGGGTTCTTGTATTCCCAAAAGTTTTACAGCACAGTGTGTTTTATGTCAAGGCCCTCTGGCAGCCAGCAAATAGAAAGAAAACACTTGTCTGTTTTTGTTTTCAGGACATTATCCAACTGGGTCTACGAGTTTGATAAGTGGGCACCATCTGTGGTGAAGGTGTCCTACAAGGTCAGTGGCTCCTGTTAAAGTAACTTTCCTGGACATATTGTCTGTCATTTCAAGAATACAGCATGTTTTGTGGCATTTGTAATATAGTGTGTCAAATCAACTACAGATGGCCAATAATGTGTTTTTTTTGTTTGTTTGTTTTTAAATTGACGTGAGAATTAAAATGATTCTGGTCATTTCCAGGGTTCCCCAGCTGCTCGTCGTTCATTCGTCCCCATCCTGCGCAGTGGCAAGTTCAATGTGCTTCTCACTACATATGAGTACATCATCAAGGACAAACAAGTACTAGCTAAAGTAAGGAACAATCTTCAACATCACACCGTTTAAATCACATTCAAGTGTGTGTTCATTGAATCATTGATCACTCAATCCGGTAGTTGTAATAGTTTAAGTTTAATATGCAAGTCAAGACTCCCATTCTAATCCCCCACTGTTGTGTTTCCCACCCATAGCTTCGCTGGAAGTACATGATTGTGGACGAGGGCCATCGTATGAAGAACCACCACTGTAAGCTGACCCAGGTCCTGAACACACACTATTTGGCCCCGCGGCGTCTATTGCTCACAGGCACCCCGCTGCAGAACAAGTTGCCTGAGCTCTGGGCGTTGCTCAACTTCCTCCTGCCAACCATTTTCAAGAGCTGCAGCACCTTCGAGCAGTGGTTCAATGCCCCCTTTGCCATGACTGGAGAGAAGGTGAGTTTGGCCTTGTGGGTGTATGGGTGGGCGGTGGAGGTCACATTGGTCCTTGGCTCTTTGTCATGATGACCTGACCAGAGAAGTTGGGGTGGGGTGTTATTCACCAGCTCTTGCAAAAGAATAATACGTATGTTTTTTGTTTTTTTTTCAGTAGTATATATGTTTTTTGATTTTACTCCATTAATCTTCCCCTGAATTGTTTTTCCTCTTTAAATTAATATAGTGTCATTGAATAGCATATAACAGGGCAATCTGCTGCTCTTTACCATTCTGATTTCTGCATGTGCTGTGCATCTCCTCTGCATTAAGGTGGACCTAAATGAAGAAGAGACCATCCTGATCATTCGTCGTTTACACAAAGTGCTCCGACCCTTCCTGCTGCGCCGACTCAAGAAGGAAGTCGAGGCCCAGCTGCCTGAGAAGGTCCACCCTCTTTTACTGTTGATTTTCATGAACAGTGTTTTCATGTCTCGGAAATCTAACCCTTAACTAGAGTTTTCATACATGTGCTTTGTTTCAAAATCTGATACATTAATACCTGTGGCCAGGTACTTGATAGTAGTTTGGTGGTTTTCCTGAACTTTTTTCTTTGTTGGCCTCTAGGTGGAGTATGTGATCAAGTGTGACATGTCAGCCTTACAGAGAGTTTTGTACAGACACATGCAGGCCAAGGGTGTCCTGCTCACTGATGGCTCCGAGAAAGACAAGAAGGTAAAAGAGAGGGGATAACTTCAAATCTCTTTAACTAAAGCTATGTTTATATGTGAGTGACTGCATGGAAAAATAATTGGTGCATTTTTTTCATTATTTTCCAGGGTAAAGGTGGTACAAAGACACTGATGAACACTATCATGCAACTGAGGAAGATCTGCAACCATCCCTACATGTTCCAGCACATTGAGGTACTAAACATTAGCTCTACTTTAACCAGGCATTTACAATGATTGTTGTATCACGGTACATTACATGTTTGAAAACAAAAAATATAGATGTGCAATGCATATAGAATACAAAGCAAAAAAGAACACATTTTTTTATTTATGTTTTTACAGGAGTCCTTCTCTGAGCATCTGGGTTATTCTGGTGGAATAGTGAGTGGGTATGTGGACCTTCAATGTTTTGTGTGTTCTGCTACATGTGCATACATAGTGTTTCATGTGTTGCTATACATGCCCGATACTCATCCTCACCCACATTGTCCTGCCCCTGCCCAGACCTGACCTGTACCGCTCCTCTGGGAAGTTTGAGCTGCTGGATCGTATCCTGCCCAAGCTGAGGGCCACCAACCACAAAGTGCTGCTCTTCTGTCAAATGACCTCACTCATGACCATCATGGAGGACTACTTTGCCTACCGCAACTTCAAGTACTTACGTCTGGATGGTGAGACATTGATTTTGTTCTTTCTCTTATCTTGAAGCTAAACATTGAACTTGAACTTTCTTTCAAATTTGTATTCTTGCATCTGTGATACTTTATGAAATTGTACACAACTCAAATACTGAAGAAGAGCCAGACCAATGAAAATATATTAGGATAATAACATAATTTATTTACTCCCATAGATTTTTTTTTTTTATTTACTTGTTCCTCACCACACGGAGGTCAGGTTCAGCTATAATACAGCACCCCACAGCTGTTTGAGACTCAGTGTCTTGCTTAAGGACTCTTAAGTGCAGTGGATGCTTCCTCACTATGCCACCCAATTAATAAACTTTCTGTCTTTCTAAGAGGACTGCACACATTTTGGAGTTCCCATTCCAACATGCCGATCTTTTTATCCATAGGAACCACCAAGGCTGAGGACCGTGGCATGCTACTTAAGACTTTCAACGACCCTGCCTCTGAGTATTTTGTGTTCCTGCTCAGTACCAGAGCGGGAGGCCTCGGCCTCAACCTGCAGTCTGCTGACACAGTCATTATCTTCGACAGCGACTGGAACCCACATCAGGTACTTATCAGAAATCCAAGTATACCTTTTCTTGGTACAGGATGTTCAAAATCGTATGCCATATTTACTAGAAGCTGCCATTTAGGGAACAAACAGTCTCTTTTTTTGTAAACATAAGCTGGACGAGTCTTTTGCAGGCTCCTGTAACTCCCACTCCAGTTTGTGTGATTTTTAAATTCACAGGAGTGATTTGGGATATGTGACTTAAATATATGATCACTTCCAGTACATGCATTCACAGTACATGCATCTGACATTTCTCTGGTTACTCTTCAGCTAAAAATATTACATTGTATACATGACAAGAGTGTGTGGTCTAAAACTATCATTAAGCCTTTATATGGTCTTTGCCTGAATAAATACTAATGTGAACAACCTATCACTCATCTGCTCATCATCCCACAGGACTTGCAGGCTCAGGACAGAGCCCATCGTATTGGCCAGCAGAACGAGGTGCGTGTGCTGCGCCTCTGCACTGTCAACAGCGTGGAGGAAAAGATCCTGGCAGCGGCCAAGTACAAGCTGAACGTGGACCAGAAGGTTATCCAGGCGGGCATGTTCGACCAGAAGTCCTCAGGCTATGAACGTCGGGCCTTCTTGCAGGCCATTCTGGAGCACGAGGAGCAGGACGAGGTCGGGACTCGGGGGGGATGCCGCACTAGGGGGGCGTGGGTGGGTGTGATCTGAACCCGTTCCCACATTGCCCACCCACCCACATCCCCCTGTGCGCAGCTCCACCTATTTTGTCTCTCCCTTTCTCCCCTTTTGTCTCTTTCCTTTCTCTCTCTCCTCCTCAGGATTTACATGCTTTCATCAATCCAGTTTCTTACTTGATATTTTTCCTTCACACACCTCTCATATAGTTAACAAAGATGTTCTGTCCTCTCCACAAATTTAAAAAAACCCTCTACTCAGCTTTTTTCCTCCTCTGTGCTGTTTATTTTCTCTGCAAAAACATATTTTCTTATTTTTTTAAAAACTAGTTCCAGTGATATCTGAAGTAGTTGAATATGCTAAATCTGAGCCAAGTCATACAAGCCTAAAAAATATACGTACTGTGTATATACATATTTTTCCCAATACTTAAATCCAGTAAATGTTAACATACATTTCAAGATAATTGTTCATTACTCAGGTCAAAGACTGAAGTACATAATTCAGAGATTTGGCTCTGAGGTACCACATAAATCTGCTGTCAGCATTTTCTCACCCGCTCAATCTCATTTGCCCACAGGAGGAAGATGAAGTGCCTGATGATGAGACTGTCAACCAGATGATTGCCAGAAGTGAAGAGGAGTTCGAACAGTTTATGGTTAGTCCCAGTTCTATTCCTAATCAGGTAAACACATTGTTTAATTTATACTCGGGTAACACTGCGGCTTTTTTTGCCTCTTCTCCTTCTGCAGCGAATGGATCTAGACAGGCGCCGCGAGGAGGCCCGCAACCCTAAGAGGAAGCCTCGGCTGATGGAGGAGGACGATATGCCCAGCTGGATCCTCAAGGACGATGCTGAGGTGGAGAGGCTGACCTGCGAAGAGGAGGAGGAAAAGATGTTTGGCAGAGGCTCCCGCCAACGTAAGGAAGTGGACTACAGTGATTCACTCACTGAGAAACAGTGGCTCAAGGTGAGATCTGACAGTATTCAGTACATAAAAATGTAATTTATGAATTTTATTTAGGGAAGGAATTTGACAACTATTGGCTGCTTCAGGAGTGTTACATTTGCCTAATGACAACCCTGCTCCCACAGGCCATAGAAGAGGGTAATCTGGAGGACATTGAGGAGGAAGTGCGTCACAAAAAGACAACCAGAAAGCGCAAGAGAGACCGTGACCACGATGCCGGCCCGGCCACACCCAGCTCCAGTGGTGGCCGTGGACGGGAGAAGGACGAAGAGGTGAAGAAGGCGAAGAAGCGCGGCCGCCCGCCTGCTGAGAAGCTCTCTCCCAACCCTCCTTCCCTCACCAAGAAGATGAAGAAGATTGTTGATGCTGTTATCAAATATAAGGACGGGTGAGAATGTTACGTTTTTTTCTGCAAGGAAACCATCAGGAGGGTTTTTCCAGCTGATGGACAACCTTTTTCCTTACGATTCTAAAACTTATGGATGTGATCCAGAGCACAAAAATGCAGGAAAACTCATCAGAAGAAAAAAGTTCAAGTATGACAAGTGAAAATGAAATTCTGTACCAGAGATTGATGGTGTGTTTATCACTAATTTATTAAGTATTAATTCCAGATTTGACATGATCTTGACAGTGATAGCGTGTCACTGAGACCCCATTTGTTTTTGTCCCGTATTTCACAGCAGCAATGGGCGGCAGCTGAGTGAGGTCTTTATCCAGCTGCCCTCTCGCAAGGAGCTGCCAGAGTACTATGAACTCATCCGCAAACCAGTCGACTTCAGGAAGATCAAGGTGAGGATGAGAGAAATTGTCTGTTCTGCTTCTTATTAAAGAATAAATCAACACAACTTGGTATCAGGCAGAAAATTGCTGCTGCCCTTCTCTTGAGTTAAAACTTTCAAGCACAATTTTTTCTTGATAATGCACTCTTTTTGACTGCTGTTGTGTATTTCCCTCGCCCCCACACACACATGCACACACACACACAACCTCAGGAGAGGATCCGCAGCCATAAGTACCGCAGCTTGAATGACCTGGAGAAAGATGTGATGCTGCTGTGTCAGAACGCCCAGACCTTCAACCTGGAGGGGTCTCTGGTGAGTGAAGATAGACTGTGGTCTACCTGATGATATAGCTGTTGAAATTGCCATGCATTTGTGTTTTAGGCATCTAGAAAAAAGTTGTTAGCTATTTACAATGGGGAAAAAGGCAATGGAATAAGTCTAAATTCACCCTCATTACAAGATGCAAACCTTAGTGTAAGGCTCAGAGATATACAATACTGAGGGGCTGGGTACAATAAGAAGAAGCAAGCCAGGCATTTTTCTTCATAGTTGAGACATGAACAAGATTAGATGCAGATCAAAAATATTCCTAAGAAGGCATGACTTTAGGCCTGGAACCCACAGTTAAAAGAACACTCCAATGTTTTGGGCAAAATACCTTTTTTCCGACTTAGCCAGACTGAGACAACATGTTCGATTATTTTCACCAAACTCCAGTGTGTCGGTTCCCATAAGTAGCATTTTGTGATAGCTTAGCAAGAAGACTTGAAGCCTATGGGAGTCATTAGCCTGTCTCTTTCAAAGTGAAAAAATAAACCATATAGCAACTCCGAAGCTGTCTTATTTACAGTGTATTGTGGACTTGAGCTACACGTCCTGGAATTAAAAGAAAAAAAACCCTTTAAGAGAAGTTGGATAGTGGAACTATAACCATGAACTGCTTAAGGTATAGGAAGATCAGACACAAGTTAACTTCTCAAAACCACTATTTTCAGAAAAGGGGTGTTTTGCCCAAAACGTTGGAGTATTCCTTTAAGGCTTCTTTTAACTGCCTTTAAATTGATTTTACTTCATTTTTTTTACTACTACTGCTTTCCTGCTACTGAGCCTATGTGAAGAATAATTTTCTTACTACATGTGAAGAAAGAGTGCCCCTCACTACTTGAAACTTCCATTTTTTTGCCAGTTCTATGTCTTTGATGTCTTGTAAATTACATGATAGTGGAATGAAAACGTTTTTAAAGTTTTCACTTCACTGCATCTCATGTCTCCGTGCTGACGTCCAGATCTATGAGGACTCCATCGTGCTTCAGTCGGTCTTCACCAGCGTGAGGCAGAAGATTGAGAAGGAGGAGGACAGTGAGGGTGAAGAAAGCGAGGAAGAGGAGGAGGAGGTAGACGAAGGCTCAGAGTCTGAATGTGAGTATCAGAAACACACATACTTACGAGCTAAACATGATCTGTTAAAACGTGTTATCAGCAAGAAAAGCACTCCAAACATGAATCTGCTCCTGATCCTCCGTCTCGCTCAGCTCGCTCAGTGAAGGTGAAGATAAAGCTGAGCCGGAAAGAAAAGGGGGAGCGAGGAGGAAAAGGACAACGCCGGAGGGGCCGAGGTTCCCGGGCCAAACCTGTGGTGAGCGATGATGACAGTGAAGAGGAACAGGAGGAGGTGAGAAGCTGCCTCACACACGAGAAAAACAAGCCGTTTACGCTTAAACAGTGTTCCATCTTAAAATTTATACTATGTTCCACATTGTTTTGATGCGTGAACTCTAATTGCACAGCTGACCTAAAGTTGCACCACAAACGTTTGTCTGGAAATCAGGCAAATTTAATCTTAAAAATGTATGGAAAATTTACGTCAAGGTACACAACCATGACTTCAGAATTTAATAAGCATAATTTAACAACACTTGCGTTAAATGTGTTGCCAGAAAATGTAGAGACTGAAAGGATTCCAAAGCAAACAGCTACGTTTTTGTTGTTAAATTCTGCTTTTGAGTGGCAGGGATAGTAGGCTCTATATTACATATCCATGTAGCTCAGAAGAGACCTGAAATTGAGATCACGTTTTGAGCTGTTCAGCCAAAGTACTGTAGGAAACATTTGTGTCACATGTGAGGAGAAAACATCAGAGCTGCAGTATGAATGTAGCCTTTTGAAAACTTTGCTGCTGTCCAATAAATAAGATCTCACTGCACCACTTGACCACTTCAAGGCTGATGCCTGAACTAACAAGGGTAGCACTCATTCATCTAAATGTGCAACAGTGTTTCCAAAGGTGGCACGCTGTTGCTTGGAGCTGTAAATTGTAGTGTTGGTTGCATTAAACCTTGTGCATGTTTTAGAGAGTGAAGGTTAAGTGTTAGTTTCCTTTGTGCCGCTTGTTTCAGGAGCGCTCGGCCAGTGGCAGCGAGGAGGACTGAAGTGAACCACTCCTGACCGGACCAACGACCCACTGAGCCCCTCGACTGGAATTTATATATTTTACTTAGATACCACAGCGGGGAGAGAGCCAGTGGAAAAGGCCTAGTTTTACTTAGTTCAGCTGATTTTTAGTGAGACAACTGTATTCTCATTAAATCAAACATTAATTAAAAACCAACAAAAAAAGAAAGCTCAAAACCATCCACTTCATATTTAAGCCAGGTTTCCCCAGTATGAATAGTAGAACTGTGTCATTTTTGCCTTTTTTTTCTCTTTCTTTTCTTGTTAAAGTGAAATTTGACAGGGCCTCAGTTGCAGACTGATCGTGGACCACATGGAGAGCTAACTGACATTTTTTAAAAAGTGGTTTATATTAATTTTGTCATCTTTTTTTCTCTCTTGTGAGGCAAAGCTTATGTGTGGACAAGAGTCACTGTTGTTCTGTAAAGCCCATTTTGAATGCATGTCGTGCGTGTCTGTGGAAATGCACCTGGATGTGTCCTTGGCTATTATCTATGTTTAATTTAAGACTTACATGCAGGAGCACGGTACGTCCCACCCTGAGGCCCCTCCCTCTCAGGCTGTGTATGAAGAGAGGAAGGTGGGGTGGGTAGGACCATTTCTCGTGTCGGTGTCACTGGATTCCCAAAAAGTACAATAAAGGCATCTCATAATTACATGTTGTGACTTGACTGTGTTTGCTTCGCTGATATGATGTCCAGAATATATTCAGTTTTTTTGTTTTGACAACCAGTTTTTGTCTTGACAGGAATGTATTTTAGTTTTAGTCACGAGTTTGAATTTTTAGTTTTAGTTTAGTTTTTGTTGATAAAAATGAATGTTCAAGTCTAATTCTACTGAATAGTTTCTCCATAAATTCCTCATTATTATGTATTAGTGATCTTTTATACATAATTTTTTGGTTTATGTTCCTCATTACAGCTCCTTGTTTTTGCATCTAGGTTTTATTTTTATGCTGCCTTCAATATCAAAAGTACAGCTCTCCCATATTTGTTCCCTTCCAAACTGAGGTCAGGAGCCGTGTTTTATTTGTTTGTAGCATTTTTTTTTTCTTTTCTATTTGTTGATGAAAACGTCATATTTTACCATAGTTCTTGTCAACTGAGGTTAATAATTCTCTAGTTTTTGTCCTGGAAAAGGTGCCATTGACAGAAACACAGTGTCCACACGTCCTTAAAAAGTCTCAAAATGTCTTTAATTTTATCAGCTTTAAGCGTTAAAAGTCATTCAATAGTCTTAAATTTGAATTAATGAGGTCTTAATTTCCATATAAAACGTATAAGTCATTTAATTTCTAGTCAAAATTTGCCACACTCTTCTGCATGAAAGTCAACCTTTATGCTGTTAAAACACAACAAACCTAATACTTTGTTTATGCTTGTGCTGCACTTCACCCATTTTACTCTACATTTATATGCACATAGAAGCCAGATGAATCACTTTAGCATCTGTAGCGAGAAATAAACAGAAATCCACGGACTGACCTGGTCCCCCCAAAAAAATAAATAAAAAACTGCCTAAAATGGACCTCAGCACACTGCTTACCTGCAATGCTTATTTGAATGACCAAAATGTAATTTTTCCAGAAATGAATCTCAAGATATGTCTTGAAATGAGCGCTGCATCCAGGCCAGGTCAGTGGTAGCTGTGCTGATCAGTCCTGTACACTAGATGGCCCACTGACCACGACCGGCTGCAGAAGGTGTGACGCTGCTTCTCAGAGGCTGTGTGTTTTGACCTGGATTTCCTCACCAGTTATTGTGATTTCAAAGGAGAGGCTACATAATTACAGATTCAACACATCCCTGACCTCCTCACTCAAAGCCCAGTCACTTCTCACTTTTCTAGCCGGGCCTCTGTTCAGTTTCTCTTGGCATGGACTCAAACTACATTCCCTCTCTGGTTGTGATATTCTCACTGGGCCTCCATGCCTCTGATCTTAACTTCCCAACACAGCGCCCTTCCTCAGAGGTCAGTCATTGACCTTGACACACCTATATCCTCCTCGCCCTCACATGATTTCGCTAGCTGCTAGGGTTCACATGCCGTGACACCTGTGCAAACACCGCCTCATGTATCTGTGTGAATCTGCTGCGTAGACGGCCGTGCCTCAGCTGAGTTTGGGGCTCATGTGAACAAGCTCACACGGGACAATAACCCCAGCCTGATCAAACCTCCTTCCTCCACTCCCCTGTGTGTTTTTACAGTTGAGATTGTAGGCGTCAAAATTTCAAAATTCTTTTTATGTCCCCTGCCAAATATTCTCTCATCTCAAGGATTATTTGCAGACGGGTTCTGTTTTATGGGGCGGGTTCACCTGAGCGATGACAGGAGAACCAGTTGTGTGTTGTGTCTGATCCTGCGAGGAAGCAGGAATGTTGATGCCTCCTCTTTGAAGCTGGAAGGCTGGTATACATCCAGCCTGTCCTTCACAGACGGACTGAATCTAATGAGAGGAGGCTCTCTCAGTAGTTCAAAAATAATTCATAAAAATCTGTGTTTAATTTATGTGTGTATTTGCTTGCTCATCCATTTCAAATTTGCTCTCAATAATTATTATTTTTGTTGCTATTATCCTTACATTACTACTACATATTATTATCATTATATATATATATCTATATGTCTTTTTTTTTTTTTTTTTTATTATTTTTGGTACTCCTATATTATTTTATTACTCATATTCTATGGTGTATTGGTTTTGAGATGTGTGTGTAAGCTGCTGAATTTGGCTTGGGATCAATAAAGTATCTATCTATCTATCTATCTATCTATCTATCCAGTCACTTTTATTTGGTAGTTATCAGTTCATCCCCTACACCTTTTGACACAACCTTGGTCCACATCCTCTTTCCTCTGGCCAAGGGGATGAGGCCAAAGATAAGTCAGGCGCTGTATCATTTACTGGGCTGTAATTCCTCCGTCACAATCACAGCCAAACAATCCATTAAGATAAACAAGTGCTAGCGGGAAGCTTTTTCAGCTCATGATGGATAGCTGTACACATAAACAAGTTTTCTGTCTGAAGCATCTAGCGTAGTCGTAAAACATTCTCCGCGGTGCATCGGGAGCAGGACAGAAGCCCACATCACACAATAATAATTCCTCTGGCAGGTCTGTGGCACTTGAGGACCTGAAGCCAACGGTGTGCTCCACAGCCGCTGGCAAAACCTGCTTTGACCTTACCAGGAAGAGACAGAAAGAGAAAGAGACTCCATTTGAGCCAAAGCCGTTTGTTTTGAGTGAGTGTCAGCAGAAAGAATGAATGTGAAAAGGAGGCCTGGGTGTCAGCATACTGGAAGAACCAGAAGCAGACTGCTGAGTGTTTACATAGGCAGGGCTGAGACTGAGGCGCTACAATGGTGGAGGAGGGGACATCCATCGATTGGGGGGGTGCGGGCGCTACTCAGGTGAATGGAAGACACTTGTGCAACTCATGGCTTGTTTTGTTTTGTGCCTCAAGCTGTATCGATGCCATATCTGTTTGGAGATAACAGGAGTTCCTCTCTCTCTCTCTCTCTCTCTCTCTCTCTCTCTCTCTCTGCAGTGTGACCTATCTGCTCAGCCAGCATCTCACCACAGGGCCGAGTGAGGAGGAGGGAGAGCAGTGGAGTAATTAGCGATCATCTCATTAGGCTGTTAACTCAACTCTGGCACAGTTTTGGAAGCTTTCATGTTTCAAGGCCCTCTCAGGAGCGGGTCACCCGGAGGACCCACTTTTACCAGAGGCCTGCAAATGTACGACTGTCATTTCTCATTAGGTGCACCCCGATGTAGAGGAGGCTATCCCTCTCAGAGGGAGGCCTGCATTAATGAGAAAATGTCTCTTGTACATTGTTCCGGTGTGGAATAAGCTGTCAAATAGTTTTATCGATGGGATTTTTAACATGGAACTTGATTGAACTTTATTTCTTGGTTCACTTATTTCATTGTAATGTTTCTCTCCCTCTCTCCACGCCGTAGCCCTTCTCCAGTCCTGGTCAGTTTTGTCCTGTGCTTGGTGTCTCCGCACAAGCTGTACAACAGGACATTGTGTTGATTAGTGTAGCAACAACAATCCAGTTCACTGCATAGGTTAATAACTCCTTCATCGGGAATAAAAATTGTTTTATCTTGTCTTTATTCCCAATTGTGCTGCTCCCTATTGAAGTGGACACCACACTTGATCTTCCATAATTTATGACTGGCAGCAGATCCTCCCTTCATTTCTATTTGCAGCTTCTGTTATGCAGATCTGCAGACTGCACATGAAGCTAAGGGGTGACCCAGGTCCTTTTGGCTCACACACTGCCTCCACGCTCACAAAAAACAGCGGTGGCCACAGTTACTGGTTGACAGAGGTACCAACACAGACCTGGACCCATGAGAACTGGCACAGCTCCAACGCTTGTTTTCACTGCGAGACTTTCTCACGTGCTCAGTTTGACTGTGAGGAGCCGTAAGGAAAACATAGCTGGGCGGCTTTTTTTTTTTTTTTTTTTTTTTTTAGCTCTATGTGTATGTTTCCTTGAAGTGTCTTTATGCACATTATGCACGGTTTGAATAATATTAAAGATAAAATGAGCTCGGTAAATAAAGGCCATGCTAGAGGGTGATAATGTTATCTGAATGTACAGCCCTTAATGCATTAGGATATCTAACAGATTGTGTGTATTTACCTACCTCTGCTATCCATTTGATTTTTACCATTGTTAGTTTTTAAATGCAATATCAGTGTTTAGTGCCTATTCTACAAGGTGAGTTGTAAAGGTCATACCTGTGAGGCAAAAACATCTAATTTTTCCTATAAGGAGGTATCTCCACTGGCCTGGATTCCTTTTCCTGGCACTTTTCCTGTGCGGTTCAAGGCTGCTGCTCTAAAGTTTTATGCCTTTAAGCTTCACTCTATCTCTGCTCTTCCTCTGATGGTTATCTTAATGTCAACAGTCTTATGAGTTTCAGACTTTGAACTTGAAATCACATGCAGATCGTAAATTTTTATGATAAAGCCGACACACAATTTCAGTTTAAAAGGCCTGATTTGACCAGGATGTGAAGATTACAGCTGTGCTAATTGTTTTATGACCCGTTTTATCTAAATGTTGTATTTAATGGGCGCCCAGTTGCAGTTTAAATCACTTTCAACCAGCATTTTAGCTGCTTAAAGTGAAAAGAAAATAGCATGTGATATTTTGAAAGATGCCAACAACATAACTCATGTATCTTTTTCTTGTAAAAACGATTTCAGGAATCCCTGCTGTCAGAATAACATAATGTGAAACAGATTTTTTTTTTCTTTTTCTTTTTTTTTTCTTTGTATTGACCAGGAGTATTTTGGTTTTGAATTGAGTCCAACTGAGTGATTTACTTAAAGATTTAACACCTGCCAGAGCAGGCTGGCAGCCAAACACAGACTACTAGTCTCTCTCTCTCTCTCTCTCTCTCTCTCTCTCTCTCTCTCTCTCTGTGTGTGTGTGTGTGTGTGTGTGTGTGTGTGTGTGTGTGTGTGTGTGTGAAAAAGGAGTTACTCATAGTAGAATTTCATCTCCACAAGCTCCGCCTCTCAATTGTGAAGCTGTGTGTTTCAGAAATCACACCACTCCAAATCCCGCCCTCCCCTCCCGGGCCCCTCCTGTCCCCTCCCACTGCTGGACCACATTGAAATTGGTCTGATGTTGTTGCCAAACACTACAGTGTGAGGAGCATCCTTACTCACTCTTCCAACTGGAGCATCTCAGACTTCAGAGCACACAGGGGAGCCACAAACACCACCACTGGACCACTGGTGCAGGGGGGAGAGAGAGAGAGAGAAAAAAAAAAAACAACTAAAAAAAGACAAAACAAAGCGTTTAGCGGGAAAGTGTCAAATAGAAATCACATTACTGACAGAGTTATAGCTCTATAATCTGTGCGGAGTCTCTCATCAAGTGTAGGTGCCTTCCTCCATGCGCCTGAAAGCTATGGGACCGCCGTGCTACGCGTCACTGGTGCTTTTGATCTGTTGCCTTGCTCAAACAAGTAAGTTCAAATTCACTGCATTTTGCACTTGTTAATTCTAATTCCTCTTGAAGTGGCATCTCTGTAAAGTAGACAATAATGTTTTCTCTGTGCGTAATGTTGTTTATTTGGAGAATGATTGCGCACTCATATCATTTTTTTTTAATAATAAGTCTAATTTTGGCCAATCATGCAGTCCGTATGGTTTTAAATTGCCCACTCCTCTGACAGCACCGGATGCAAGGTGATGGGGGAGGGGGCAATTATTCCCAGAATGTAGGTCAAATCTTTTTTTTCTCTCTCCCTCTCTTTCCCCCCGAGTGTCCTCAAATGGTTTGTTTCCGCTTAAAGGAAAATGATATTGTATCAGAATATGGATCATCCATGCATTTTATGTTTTTCTACGTGCCTGCAGCTTTTATTGTCGGGGCATTGCTTTTTCGGAGAAGCGACGCTGTTTATTCATATATGTTATTCTAACTGTTGAGGGGAGGGAAGAAAAGCTGCGCGTTTTGTGCTCTCAAGTTGCTTTAAGTTCATGAGCCAATGAGGTTTCAGGAATATGAATACTGTGCAACATGAGGTCAAACGGGGTTTTCTGAAAAGCCGGTTCTTGAGGTTATTTGTGTTGTAATTTGTAATGCAGAATTAGGCGCCGTTTACAGCTTTCACCACCGCAAAAGGAATTTCCTAGCAGGTATTTTGATTACCGGTAAATTGATTGTTGCAGGTGCACACGCAGCCTACTGACTCATAACCACTCCTTTAACTGCCCGGGCATTATTCCCTCATGATGCAATATCCAGCCAGTTTGCAGAAGCATGGCTAATACCCCTCGTTTTTTTTTTTTTTTAAGGAGCCCTGTGTTGTGGAAATGAAGGGATCCCCTCACACGTTTTTGGCAATACAAAGACTTTTGTGCATTTGTCCCTCAGGCAACATTCTTCAGTTTTGGTTCAAACATTGTCCTCTCAAGACATGAAGTCACTGTCAGCGTGTTTTTGTGTGTGTGTGTGTGTGTGTGTGTGTGTGTGTGTGTGTGTGTGTGTGTGTGTGTGGTGAAACATGTTGGAACCGGCTCTTGTCCCATCCTCATTCATTTTCACTTCAGACACCAGCAGCATCAGCCCAGCCCTGTGGTGGCTTTCTTAAATGCCATGTGGCTGTCCTGTTTAGCCAAGGACACGAGCAAAATGCTAAATGGCTTATCACAAAAAAAAAAAAGACAACAGCCAACAGCTTCCTCTCTGTCTGTTTACAGATAGCAAATCGATTAAACACACCAGACATCAGAGAAAGGGCAGGTAAACAGGAACACCACATCATCAGCAGCAGCACGGATTTGCGGTCAATCATTAGCGCTGTTTTTCAGAAACTGAACTTTAAGCCCAATAAGTAAATATGTGAACTTGCACTTGAGCAAAGTGTAATCTGTTTCAGGGAAGGAGATGGTCTCAAAAAGTGGGAAAACACCAATTTACAATGTAGTTACCTATAGTTGTTTTATTAGTATTATTATTTTTTACACTGAAGTCATTTGTCTATTTCTCTTTGAGGGAAAGCAAATGTGGTAAATCTCGCTCTCTTTCAGGTTTCAGGGCTGTATAGCCCAAGGGCTGAATGTGAAGTTTGTTTTTTGTCATTCAGGTATTGCTTTCTTCCTCTTTCATGGTCACTTGGGCCACAATAACCCCCCCTCCACCCACCTCACCCCCTTTGGTAAAATCAGGTTAGACAAGACGAAGCCGCTGGTATCTGTATGTGGTGCGCAGGAATCTGAGGTAACCGTAAAGACGCGACACTCAAAAAGACTATTTTCAGTTGCAAACTTACTGTCATTGATCCAGTGCCAAAAACAATTCCCCAAAGTTAATAAGATAATATAGCACTGATAAAAAAGTAAATGTCTTTTTATGACATTATGATATGAGTCACAAGATAACCATTCTTCATGAAATATAAACCTCAGGAGCTGGCATGATTTGAGACTCCTGTCAAAAACACAGAGATATGTAGGATTTATTCATTTTCCATCCATTCTCCTAAAACGTACCCTTATGAGAAATGCAAATATTTATGCATTTTTCATGATAAGTCTGGAGTAAGAAGCAAGTCATAAACATGCAAACCACCCACTTTGACCCAGTCAGCTCCTGGTGGTGTGATGGCAGAGCTCCTCCCTCTGACCCCTGTCAGAAACAGGTGGTCATCCAGGATTTTGGTTTTGTAGGGCAAGGAGGAGGAATTCTCCAAGGGCCTTTAGTACCCCTCCATAAACGACCCTCTCTAATGTACATACAGTATCTTAATGGGTCCTTCCAGTTCAGTGGCTTCATTCGGTCCATTAGTGATGGGGGCAGGGAGGATGACACTCTGGAAAGTGTCAAGTGTTGCTTTCAGCCGATGAAGTCCGTCCAGATGAGCAGCGTGTCTGCTGTCATTCAGTTGTTGTGATCATATGATCATGTGCTAAACGTTGGCTAGAGTCTTCTTACACAGGTAAATAACTATCACTCTGTGCATAGCTGTACTGTAACCATTTATTGGCCCTATTTAAACAGATATAAACATGTAATATGAATCTGTCTGTAGGTACAAAGGAAGAGGTAACCCAATCACAGGGTCATGCTTCAGTATTTTATTTCCCATCCCCCATCACATAGCATCTTACCCGTGCTACGTCGCCCCCACCCCCACTCAGTGTCACAACCGTGATGCAAAGTGAGCCGAGATGCACCACAAGGTCCTCTCAGGAAAACCTCTGTCTATGTGAACCATTTGATTTGTGCTGAAAACAGAATTGGTTTATTGCTCTATATGACTTCACTTTCTTTCATTTGCAGCCATGTCTTTGTTTATGCGGATTCTTCCTGTAATGGTCCTTGATAGATGATAACTAAAACAACAGCCCTTTTAGCTCAGCTGTGTGTTTACATTTTCCTGTCACAGACGCACTGACAACATGCGGAACCAACCAGCTCCAGTGTGGTAATGGGAAATGCATCACAGTCCGATGGGTTTGCGATGGCACAGACGACTGTGGAGATGGCACGGATGAACTCCCTGGCACCTGCAGTGAGTGTCACATGTGGGACTAATCAAAAATAATGGATTCCTTTTTTTTTTTTTTTTTTTTTGCTTGGGTCAGTTTTAATTCTGTATTTTTTGTCACCAGTGGCCAAAACATGCAGACCGACAGAGTTCAGCTGTGGCGGCCGCCTTAACCAGTGTATACCTAACACCTGGCGCTGTGATGGAAAAGCTGACTGTGAGAACGCAGCTGATGAGGAGAGCTGTGGTGAGTTGGCGATATTGTCCAGCACATCTGTGTTACCATTTCCTCCGTCGTGTGTTCTCAGAACTCTCCAAACTTTAATTTCTGGCTTTATTCCCACGCTGCTGTTTACTTCATGATAAGTGCTCCCACATTACTCTGAGCGCCCTGCCATGTCTTCTCGTTCTCAGCACCCAAGCTGTGCACCAACAACGAGTTCCGCTGCAGGAACGGCCAGTGCGTGTCGTCCTCCTTTGTGTGTGACGAGGAGGCCGACTGTGATGATGGCAGCGACGAGGCCTCCTGTCCGCCTACTACCTGCAGCGCCTCCTCCTTCCAGTGCAATAACACCGTCTGTGTCCCGCGCCTTTGGGCCTGCGATGGGGACGCTGACTGTTCAGACGGCTCAGATGAGTGGCCCAAGAACTGTGGCATGATGAAACCTGCCGCCACTGCCGCTCACCCCTGCTCCTCCCTGGAGTTCCACTGCGGCAGTGGGGAGTGCATTCACAGCAGCTGGAAGTGTGACGGAGGAGCCGACTGCCTTGATCGATCAGACGAGGCCGACTGCAGTAAGTGATCCTCTCATACAAATACAGTTATAATCTGCTTGGATTTATCTTAACCCCCAATAGGACTGGGCAATATATCAATACGATATCAATATAATCTTATATCATCATATATAAAAACATCTGGGAGTTTGGATGTCATAATATCATGATATGGCATAAGTATTGCATTACAGCAGGCTGCATTACAATAATGGGATGCAATTTTCTGAACTTGTTAAGCCGTTTGAGTTGTTCTATCCACCTGCTTAGTTACCATCCCTATAATACCATCACAATATTGACATCAAGGTATTTTGTCAAAAATATTGTGGTATTTGATTTTATCCATATCTCTCATCCCTTTTTTCATACTTCTTCTTTTCATGTTTCTCTTTGATTTACTATATCAAGATGTTGAGAGTATCAGTTGGCTTTGAAAGGCCAAGGATTTCTGCTCATTGTCTTCTCTTTCTAGCTCATCCCACCTGTCGCCCAGACGAGTTTGAGTGCGGTGATGGCAGCTGCATCCACGGCAGCCGCCAGTGCAACCATCAGTACGACTGCAGGGACATGAGTGATGAAATGGGCTGTGTCAATGGTATGAAGCTCTTCCTTCTCCTCTGCCCTGTTCACTTATACCTAAATAACCTGCTACAGCTGCAGTGAATTCACTATAACATCCATAGTCTGTGAGAAAAATAATAAAAAAAACGATTCATTGATGAGCTTGTTATAATTAAACAGTATGGTGGTGTTGCAGCATTCTGTTGATGCATTTTAGTTAAACGTGTGTGTGTTTCTTGCACAGCGACTCACTGTGAGGGCCCGACCAGGTTTAAGTGCCGCAGTGGGGAGTGTATCAGCATGGAGAAGGTGTGTGACAAGCAGCGTGACTGCAGGGACTGGTCAGATGAGCCTCTCAGGGAATGTGGTGAGTATAGAGGCCCGCATTCATGACTGTTCAGCTAATTGCTAGTTTCACACATTTTAATGAGGGTGTCTGCAATTTTAGGATGATAGTTATATCCTGTGAAAAATGGCCGTGGTAATCCTTTTCTTCCCCTTCTTCAGGTTCCAATGAGTGTCTGTATAACAACGGCGGCTGCTCTCATATCTGCAATGACCTTAAGATCGGCTATGAGTGCCTGTGTCCAGCTGGCTACTACCTTGTTGACACGAAACGCTGTGAAGGTAAAACATCCCGAACATACATGTACATAACATAGCATCTACATAGTTAGGTGAAGCCAGAAATATTCAACGTGTGATTGTAGTCACAAGTCAGTTTTGTCACTTTTTGAATGCTAAATCCAAGGTCCATGCTAACATGAACTTCAGTCAGATTATGAAAATGATGCCCAGCAATCTATTTACTCTGATGCAAGCCTCTCCATGGCACTGACTGTACCATTTTAGTTAGAATGGGGTTGATGAGGTGAGGAATTCCTCTGGATTCACAGTGACTTGGCATTATTTCAGCTTTGTTGGACCACCTTGTCCTTTGCATCACTTGTTTACCATGTCAGTGGACTTGATGTGCCTAAAACTGACACATCATAGTTTCTCTCCCTATCTGTAAACTCCTCCCAGATATTGATGAGTGTGCCAACCCAGATACCTGCAGCCAGATCTGCGTCAACCAGATGGGCAGTTACAAATGCGAGTGTGAGGAGGGTTACCAAGTGGACCCAGCCACCAAAGCATGCAAGGCAATTGGTAAAGAACAAATCTTGGTCTGCTTTGTGTTTGTTGCTGAATAAAGAAGGAAAGAGCTCCCCCTTGTTTAAGCAGTGGTAGTAAAGTAGAAAACAATCAAATACTCTTCAAAACAAGACAACAACATCAGATGTAGACATCATCAGACCTTGCATATATATATATTTTTTATTTATTTATTTATTTTTTTTACTGTTGCTATCAAACACGTGGAGAATTCCAAAAAACGGTGTAAACCCAATTCATGATTTTCATTGGATGAAACTCCAAAAAAACTCTTTCACATGTAATCTCTGCTTAAGAGATGAAGCAAAGTTTGTTCAATTCAGACTGTACAGTTAAGTTGTTGGCCGGCAATATAAAAAAGCCTGAGCTGCAAGTCCTTAACGGATGTTTTTCAGATTGCCAACCACCAATAACTTACCTGTGCAAAGTGGGATGGGCAATCTGGGCTTTATCTTAGATACTCAGAGAATTTTAAACTTGTCGGATGTTATTTTTTCTGTACGACTTTAAAACATTACATGTATAAAGAACAAAACTCCGTTGTGTTTCCCCTGTGCATTAGTCTGAGCCAGACTGAGAGTGATAAACCGGCGATAAACACTCCTCCTCTGATTCTCTAGGTACCATTGCCTACCTTTTCTTCACCAACCGTCATGAAGTCAGAAAAATGACTTTGGACAGAAGTGAGTACACACGTGTGATCCCTCGTCTGAAGAACGTTGTGGCTCTGGACATGAACATTGCCACCAACGAGATCTACTGGTCAGACATCTCCCAAAAGAAGATCTACAGGTGAGCAAGGCCTCTTGGTTTCTTGGTGTATAGATCCATTCTAGAGGACGGCAAGATCTACGAGGTAATAATCTTAATTTCCTTCACTCCTGCTTGATCCTGACCCCCCTTTTTTCAATCTTTCATGATCAATCCAGAGCCCCCATGGACACGGCTTCAGATTCCACCCAACATAATATAGTCATTGGTAGTGACATTGACGCTCCTGAGGGCATCGCCATCGATTGGATCCATGGAAATCTGTATTGGACCGACAGCATCCGCAGCACTATCTCCGTGACAACTGCTGACGGGAGCCGCCGCAAAACTCTCTTCCAACAACACCTGGCAAAGCCCCGTGCTATTGTGGTTGACCCCCACAGCAAGTAAGCCCAATGCTAATATTATCAATAAGTATAATAGCAATAGCCTTTATGTATAATATATTTTCTTTTATGTGTGTAAAATATCCATAGGGATCCATAGTGCTGCATGATATGCTGATATTGTACTGATTCTGTAGTATGAGACTAGATATAGTCTCTCTGGTATATTGTGATATGGTGATATTTCATAAGTGTTGTGTTTTTGTGGTTTTAATGGCTGTGTGCAATTCTTTAAAAAAAAATCAGGTCCTCCCGTCTTGTCACATATGCACAATACTCATGATTGTTCAGCAAAAACCTATATTTCATGAAAGCACTAACAGTCATTCCTGCAATATTGTCACAATATGAAGGTATTGTGGCTTTTATTTTGCCCATTTTGCCCATCCTTAGGATTCCACTGATCTCAGTTTTTTTTTAACGTCCTTCACACAATGTGTCCTAGTTGTTCTCACATCATATATTCATATATCCTCATAATCTCTCTGCCTTCACAGCTTCATTTACTGGACTGACTGGGGCACTCCGGCCAAGATTGAGAAGGGAGGTCTCAATGGAGGAGACCGCACCGCTCTGGTCACTGACAATATTGTTTGGCCTAACGGAATCACACTTGGTAAGCTCTGCCATTCACATTTATGTCTTTCTCTGCTCTCCGCTATTTCATTGTGTGAATGGAAATGCCAGTGGTAACTCCGGTCTGACATGTTTATCTCCTGTTTGCTTTCCCACCCTTATCTCCCCTCTCCCCAGACCTGCTGAACCAGCGGCTATACTGGGTGGACTCAAAGTTGCATACCCTCTCCAGTATCGATGTGCAGGGCGGCAGTCGACGCACACTCATCATTGATGAGCACAAGCTGGCTCACCCACTGGGACTCACTGTGTTTGAGGTGGATATTTATCACCTGATGAACTCTGTAACACATGAACCCAGGCCTCACGTGCAACTTGCCATAAACTGCAACAACACAGTTTCAGTCATTAATATGCCCCAATAAAGGCCTCTAAAAATACATTAATCCTATAAATACACCTATTCTATTCTATTCTATTCTATTCTATTCTGTTCTATTCAATTCTATTCTGTTCTATTCTAATGTTAAAACTTGCTGTACTATCTGCCTCTAGGAAAGAGTGTTCTGGACAGATGTCAGCAACAATGCCATCCTGAGTGCCAACAGGATGACGGGCAGTGACATCCGACCTGTGGCAGAGCACCTGTCGTCCCCGGAGGACATTATTCTCTACCACAACCTCAAACAGCCTGCAGGTGAGCATTTTCACATTTACTTTCACGCTTCCCTGAGAACACTGACAAACAGAAATTGATAAGGGTTAGATTTAGGTTTCTGATGCGTGGTTGTATCAGCGTTGGCTCTGTTTCCACTTTAGAGCTGGGGAAATGCATTCTCATCAAACTCAGAAATGTACTAACTAGGGCTTGACAGATATTTTGGTTTGATAATGTGTCAGGTCAATAATAACTTTTACAAATTAATTTAAGGACAGTAATGTATCCTAATATTTTGCCTACTGTTGGATAAGTGCAGTCTAATCCTAAAAGCAGTTCTAATCTGGGTGTTTTTGGGCCACATGTTTTCATAGATAATGGCAACACTGGATCCAAATGTTGTTTATCTGCTGCCTTCAGCCTGCCAAAGCTTGTGTATGTCAAACTCTAATACTGACTTTTACCCACTCTTCTGTTGCAGGCAGGGACTGGTGCAAGGTGGCCAATGGTGGCTGTGAATTCCTGTGCCTGGCAGCTCCTCAAGTGGGTCCACATCCCCCAAGATACACCTGTGTCTGCCCTGATAACATGGTACTAGCCAGGGATATGAGGAGATGTGTGCCAGGTCTGTACATTATTGAACAGAAAATCTTCAAAGGCAGTTTCCATATGTTTCCATCTGCTTCTTTTTGTTTTTGTACTCAAACTGCTGTGCCAATGCCTGCAGCTCCTGCGCAGCCCCAAGCTCCTGCCACCAATCCCCCACATGTGCCACCAACGCCGGCCAGCACCCCAGTCAAGCCCCAAGCTCGCACCACCACCGTTGCACCCATCATACCCACCAGCACTGTGGCCAGGCCACTGCCACGCACCATCAAGCCTCTGGTTAGGACCACCACACCTCTACCAAAGCTGCCTAAGGCAACACAAACCACCACTGAGGTCCCAGTTACCTCTCAAGGCAAGTCCAGACTCAAGTTCACTGCTCTTAAAAACTGTACCTTTGGGCCAACACTGACACAATGGACCTTTGCAAGTTAATTCCCTGCTTATATATGAACTTGTACTTGTGTCTCTTTCAGATGTCCAACATAAATTTGCTGCTGCTATACCCAAAACCGCCCCCTCCACCCCAACAGCTCTCTATATTGTCTTACCTCTGGGTGAGTTGTGCCAGCAACACATACAAAGTCTGCATCTTTGGTATGAATTATCTGAATAACAGTGCAGACTGTTAACTGTGATATCTCTCTCTGTATTCCCATCTCTGTTTTTTGTCTGTCTCCCTGTCTCTATCCACATGTAGTGACTGTATGTCTTGTGGCCGTTGGTGCCATGCTGCTATGGAGGAACTACAGGCTGAAGAACACCAACACCATCCACTTCGACAACCCCGTCTACCAGAAAACCACCGAGGACCAAGTGCACATTTGCAGGAGCCACAGTCCTGATGGTTATACCTACCCACCTGTGAGTGTGAACAGTGTGACTAAAGCAAATATTAAATCAAATCTGCCTACTTTAATTGGTGATTTTTGACATAATGATGTAGTTTAATAATGCTGACTATCCTAGTAATATTTCCTTCTATCACTTTACATGACACAGGGCCTTTATGTCTTTCTATCCTTTTTTATGAGTCTTCTTACAAATGTAATATATCGACAAAAAAGACTTTCTAAAAATAGCATGGGGTTCTTAAAATGTAACACCACTTGTTGTTATGCAGGTTGCAGCAATTTTCACCTGTGAATGTAAGCTGAGCAGCCATGATCTAACTGCCTCTTCTCTGCTGTCTTATCAGAGGCAAATTGTGAGCTTGGATGAGGAGGCAGACAACCCGGCCTTCACAGAAAACTGAAAACAAGACAGGGCAGAGAAGTAAGAAGAGCCTTGATAACACGCTACCATGGAAGTCCTTTATACCTCACATAGCACATAAATAGGAAGAAGAAGCCAGTAACGGTATCACACAAGCTCAAACCACAATATCCTCACATAGAAACATAGCTTTGTACTAAGGAAAACCAGGGTGAAGAGAAGAGTGTTTTTACATCTTCATTGCACATTTGTTTTCCATGGTCCTTTCACCAAAAAAAATCAGACTGGGGACTCCTCAAAATTGTTTCTTTTTCTCAGCGACATCCTGCAATGCCTTATAAATGGAGGGCTCTCTTAGCATTAAAGCCCAAATAACTTTTTGTTTTTCATACATAAATTCAGCTAGACCCATTTAATGCAACCTAGGATGGACGCTCTGTCTCACTCTTATTACGTAACTCAGAAATGATGATTTGTAAATATTGCTGTTTATTTTTGTCATTCAATAGAAAAGTGTCAAGTTGTTGATGGAAGGTGATCATATCTTGCACTATCTATAGATGAATAGTTTTTTTTTTTTTTTTATCTCTTCTTCGGAAATAAGAAAATCTGCACCTGAGGGTGTGTCCCAGGATAAACACTAACAGTAGAGCTGATTGTTTTAAAGTTGAGTATCCGTAGGTCAATGTGATTGATGAATGCTAATTAGAATTCTGCAGATGCCAAGTTAACCAGTGTGACCTCTTTATCAGCCTCATTATCCTAAGCATAATAATGATGGGGTGAACTTTTGCCTTTTTTTTTTTTTTTTTACACCGGTCATTGCCTTTGTCAAGGAGCAAGGGTGTCATCCAAAGGGACCTACAGCAGCTGTAGCCTATAACTGTGCAGGAAACACACTGTAGCCTTGTGTATGTGATTGTCTGGAGACTTGACATTTCACCGAATGTCTTTTGAGCTCAGCCACTGGCTCATTGGTCACAATATCCTTTTAGCAGGTATCAGTTTTTTCTCACTGTCTCAGGATGCCTTTTCAGTTCTTTTCTCTCTGACATTTCATTTGAAATCTATAGAGTGGAGTGTAGAGTTTCAAAAAAACATCGCCTCGGTTTATACCTTCCATGTTTCCCTCTCAGGAGGGCTTTATATAAGCGAAACATTCCTGTATGACAGAGGAACATAAGGGTTTATGTCCAGTGCTGTGTACCATGCAACAGTGCACAGGCTAGTTAATATTTATGTGCTCCCTTAGGGCTAGAAAGGTCTAAAAAGAGGGCTCAAGGTCCCCAAAACGGATTTCCACACGGTTCTCAGCGGCTGTTCATTCTCATTTCATATTTATGACAAATGTGTGCCTTTTCAACAACATATTTTGTTCACACATGTTCGCACTGGTGCTACTGAACTCCAAGGACTTGTGTGACTTCAGTTTGTTTACATTGCGACGCACAAGGGAAGTTACAGTGTTACATGCAGGCGAGCGATGGTTAAAGCCTGGCAGAGACGTTAGCGCGATGTTGTGAAACCTTTATGCTGAGACCGAAAAACCCTGATTGATGAGTGCTGGTGAAGCTGTACAGACAGATGAAATAATTGTTGCTTTACAGTCATCCACCAACAGTGCAGATTAAGCTGTATGTAAATAATGATGTTCATAATTGTAAATATGTTTTCTTTACCTTTTTTTTTTTTTTTCCTTTTTTTTGGTCATGATGTTATTGTGTAGAGTTTGTTGTATACTTTGAAACATTTGATGTACATAAATAAATGCTTTTATTTATTCTAGATCACAATGCTTACTGTTCGTTCTTTTGCAGCCCCTTTGCCTAAGGTTACTGTTAACCTATGAGTTACTATTTTAAAACAATTAACATCTTGTAACTGACCGCTTTGTGCACATACCCAGCTAAGATGGTTACAATTCAACTGCTCTGTCAATCTCATTTATTACTGTAAAATTTTAGAGTGAATTTTAAACTTCTTTTCTTTGCAAATTAAAGTTTATTTACTATTGCTACTTCACTAAAAAATGCCTGCACAAACAAGGAGTTTGTAAAATTGTAAGGAGCTAAGAGAAGCTATGCAAATATACAAATCTACTGTGGATTTTATCACCTGCCAAAATGTTTTTAATGTTTATACCAGTTTTCTAAGATCCATGAACATCTCAGCTCCTCCACATTCAAAACAAACAGAATCTTCAGTGATCTTGGGCTAAAACAGGATACAGCAAAGACAGACAGAAAGAAAATAAACAGGAAAGAAGTGAGGAAAAAAAACATGACTTCAGCTGTAGAAGATCATGAGTAGAAATCTGTGAATGGAAGTATGAATGTCAGTATTAACTGGGTGTGCAAAAATAGTGTCAGTTTCATCGAATGAAAGTTATGACGCATGACAAGAACATATAGAAATGTTAAAAATGTGTATTTACATTTATGTATCGATGCATATTAAGAGGCTCAGTGCTCTGTTGCCTGTAGCAGCTGGAGGGCTGAAGGGCTGGAGGTTTGCTCTCCAGCGTTCACGTGGGTTCTCCTCTTGTTCACATGGACTTCCTCCAGCATTCCACAGACATCCAGTAAGTCAGGTGGACCGCAAACTCCAAATTACCCGCTGGTCTGAGAGTGATTTATGGTCGACCCTGGTATACGCTCTAGCCCTGGATTGGAATACGCAGGCAAGCAATAAGAATGATATAATATAATGCACGGTATCTCAAAACAAGAGTGTGTAAAGTGCATAATGTACATTTTAATAAGGTGTGTGAGTGAGCCATTTGCATTTAACTTTAGTGTTGTTTTACATAGACACCTCAAGTGCAACCACTCCATATGACAAATGATCTTGCTTTGCTGTTCTGCTTTTTCAGAATCATCTTGCCATTTTTTTTTCAGTCAGTTCTTTCAAGTAACTTCTTTTCTGCAGTATGTAGTGTATTTTCCTTTAATATATATGTTTTGACTGGGTTAGACCAACTCCTTTCCATATGGCTTTATTACATGTGCTACAGCAGCATCGCCAGCGGTTTAATAGGATTGGTATGTGGACACAGATCTACCACTGAGGGAAAACATGCTGAGATTTTTCTCCCCCCCCTCTGGAGCCTCGTGTGTTTGTGTAGCTTTTCTGTGGAGAGCAAGAACAGTTTCCTAGAAAGGCCCAAAACACTGTGACGTCAAAACCAGAGGCAGTAACAACACAGCATGTGTGATACAACATCCTTCAATAAGACCCCTCCGTCGACAGGCACACATTTTGGTTAGTGTTGTAATTCAGAAGCATAATAATTTCTTAGAAAATCCCAAACATTGCAACATCACAACTAACAGCATCACAACAGTGTGTGTGATCGGAATCAGAAGTAGTTTATTGATCCATAAGTGGATATGGGGTCAGTTACAGTTGCTTGAAAATTCTGCTTGAGTGAAATTATAAGAAATAGAAAAGTAAACTGAGAAATATGAAAATATGTGCATTCAAAATTTGTATTAAAAAAGTGCATTATGTAAAAATATGTGCACAATAATATATAATGGCATAATCTCACTCACAGTGATGTCAGGTGACGTGCTCTTCATAAACAACAACACTGGTTTTGAGAGGCTAATGAACTTTTTATATAAGTAGGATGAGAGAGAAGGCTTCTCGTGATTCATGACAGGTCACAGGCATGTTTATGAGCAATTTCTAATGTTTTTTGTTGACTTCTCTGCATAAGGAGTATTTTGATGCATTTTCAGTAATTAGGCTTTTGATTTGAGAAAATGTAATTATGTGTGCTCACCGAATTGCCATGCTGAAATAGTTAAAAACAAATCCCACAAAAAGTCATGTTACCATACCATTAATTTTGATTTTTTTCCCCCCATTTTTAAACCCATCCAAAGTAATACAGTTTGATAACGTCAAACAGTGGGACTGTAACACCTCATGACTCAATACTTGTTTCTGTTTTGTCAAAAATCTTTTGCCCTATCACAACATCAAGTAAAAAAAAAAAAAAAAAAAAAAAAAAAAAAACACACACACACACACACACACACACACACAAACATACTCCATATGAGTAAGCTGCGGTGATGCCCTATAGGCTGAAAGCACCACAATTAAATGCAGTGTTTTGCAGTGCAGTCATGGAGTGTATTTCTACACTTTGTATGTTTACTTAGCCCTCCTTGCGCGTGCCGTGAAGTCTTTTTTGAGGGTGTGCAGATATCTTGTCCAGTAACAACATTAAAATCAGTTTCAGTGGAATTACCCAGGAAAGCTACGCAGCCTAAACGTGAGGCTTGACCTGCATAAATGTAACTCACGTTTCCTGGCATCTGAAGCAATAAGTCACTGTGCCAGCAATCTGAGAACGAGAGAGAAAAAAACAGCTCTCTGACCCTGTTGATCTATGGTCAAATGCATCAATATCAGGCTGAAGCTCTTTGCAGGCAAAGTTCAAGGCTGTGTGAGGGCGGAAGTGTTGGATTGATAACAAAAAGATACAGTTAAAACACAGCTATAGAGACTTGTGTGTAGGTAAACACACAGTTAAGCAGACACATGGCCTCAATTTCTTTCAGATTTCCCCAAAACACAAGGCAATTAATTTATAGTCCCTAACCTTACAACATCAGCAGCTGAATATAATGTGAACATTTTGCCTGGTTCACCGTTGATTTTCAGCTCTAACAATAGCTCACATCATCCAAACCACAATCTAACGCCTACCCTGTAATTTTTGTTTTTGCTGGCATGAGGCACCACAAAATCCCTTTTATCCGAATCTCATGTCGACATTAATCATTAATATGTTAACAAAATGTCACGCACAGTCGGGCCACTCCAGTTACTTCCAGGGACAGATTGGACACATGCAGCTGAAATCATGGAACGCTCTCCATGTGTCAGTCTGGTGGAAAAACAGCACATCCAGTTGACCAAAGTTACGGTTTTGTTTCTCACTGCAGCACTTTTTCCAGTGAAATAGCTTTCTTTTGATTTATTTATTTTCAAACTGGAGCATCAACATGTTTTTTTCAGATGAAATTCGAATCTATGGTATTTATTTGGTGATCACATTTTAATGCTAGTGTGCAAAACTGGCTATGGTAATGGCACTTAAGATACACAACAGGGGATCCCGTTTTATACAGTCATGCAAAAATACTGTAAGTTTTGACAATTTTTCAGTATCTGAGAAAGCTGCAATAAATTTCACGCATTGTTTAAGAAATATGCTCCCTGAGAGGGTAAAGATAAGACGCTGCTGTGTGTACGGTCACACCTGAGCTGTATAAACAAAGCCTACCGCCGGCAGGCTTACGCAGGCAGAGTCCATGGCCCAACACTGACCTTTGCCAGGAGTGATGTGGAGGGAGATCAGCCCACTTTAGGAGACACAAACCGGCCAACAATTTAATGTGTGTCACCACTTGGGACGGTATTTGAGCAAGAGAGCAGGGTCACACTTTGTATCAGCTCTGAGGACCTAGAGTTTGGCCCAAAAACCTGTTCATTTTGACAGATCACAGGTTCAGATCATAGTGTTTGGCATTCATCCTGAAACAACTATTTAAGTCAATTTCCATTCAAATGGATCTGAGGTGACAAACCCACTGGAAAACCTCTTTTCTGCAGGTTTGTATGATTTAAATCAGTGTTGTCTGCAGAGTAGGGTCAGAAAAATGACTACTACTCTTGTCAGAAAAATGACTACTACTCTTTTCTCTGAAGTCATGTAAGGAATATTGAATTAACTAAACAACTTTTATTTAAAAAAAAAAAACATTACAAAGGACATTTTTCCTATCCCGAGACATAAACCTATGAAATCAAATTTATGAAACGATTACTATACCTTTACTATCAGATTGAACTATGAAATTTAAAATCATTGGATAATATGATCCAATGAAAATATGTTTCTATTAAATGCAAAACAAATAAAATAATATTATTAGTACTATCATCATTACTTGTAGTAGTAGTAGTAGTAGCGGTAGTGTTGCCCTACATATCTTTATAAATGCCCTGGATAACAGAGGAGAAAAAACAGGGCAGATGCACGTCATTACACACCAGATGTGTTACCACTCACATCATCTTGTGCTATAATGGAAACAGTATTATTCCACAAATCCTCATTTTTAATAAAGGTCAAAGCTGACAAAATGAGTTGAACACAGGCATATCGGCTGTCCTCTCAAGTTCATGCTTTTTCAAGTTTATTTTGCATGGAGCAAAGAGACATGGGATGGGGAAAATGGACCATGTTTACAATTACTCTTATAGATTAAGTTTACTGTGCTTTAGGTATAGATGCACAAAAGAAGACAGAAAAAGCATGGCTTTGAAATGCTGTTTTATGTCTGTGTAAGAATAACAAAGCACTGGAGCGACCGCACAGCAAGCCACAGGAACAAGGAGTAAATGACAGACAAAAGGCCAGAGGAGCTGAAATGTCCCTTCAGCAGGGAGGGAAGGGAAAGGAGAGGAATGCTTGGTATGACTGGAGGGCCACTGTGACCTGTGCTGAAAAGTATAGCAAAGGAACTTATAGGTTCACAGTGACGAACACGCCCTTTACCATTATATTGCTCTCTTTTTATTTATTTAGAGGCAGATTTCAATATTCTTTAGCACACATCCACAGGTATGCATGAATGCCAGAACATCCTCCTAACGGGCCCCTTCCCTCAGACAACAAGGAGAGCAACAGCAACTGATTTTATGCTTGAATTAGGAGTTGACACGACAATGGCTCACAAGATGAAAGATTGTCTGTCTGATTGTGAATTGACATTTTTGATGTGTCATTCTGATAGGACGTTGTGTCAAGCTCCAAATACCTCATTTAATCTTATAACCTCACACAGCCTCATCTTTTGCCTCATCCCCTGCAGTGACCCGGACAGGCTTGTTCAGACCGGTGATTCTGCAAACAACCTCTCTCGTCAGCAATATTGTTTGCTTTAGGATATGAAATATGTTATTGACACACATTCCATAGGTGGCTGGCTGGTCACTGCTGAGAGAGAGAGAGAGAGAGCTCCAGCGTCACTCTGTGTCAATACTGGGCTGATGCTGGCATGTGAGGTCAATGAAGTTCAACATGTATGGACATACACAACCTCAAGCACATCCAACCCCACACGCAGACAGAGCACCTACATGTAGATGCACTGTACATTTTGAGATAAGACCAACCATCATGAAACTGAATATTTCTAGAAATATGTATGAATGTAGATAATAATACTAATGAAAATACTACCACACCTGCTCCTTTTAGAGTAATAACAATGATAACAATAATAATACATATTATTATTACTGTTGTTATTATTATTCGTGATTAGAATCAGTATAGCAGTAACAGATTATTGTTCCTAGAACTAAAAATACCTCCACCCCTCCTCCTTTAACTGCTAGTAGTAGTAGTACTACAGCTACTACTAGTAGTAGTAAAAGTAGTTGTAGTAGTAGGAGTAAGAGTAGTAAACGCATTTTATTTATTCGTGATGAGAATCAGTATGGCAGTAACAGATTATTGTTTCTAGAACTAAAAATACTTCCGTTCCTCCTCATTTACTGTTATTATTATTATTATTATCATCATCATCATCATTATTATTTTATTTTTTTTTAGTAGTAGTAGTAGTAGTAGTAGTAGTAGTAGTAGTAGTAGTAGTAAAAGTAGTTGTAGTAGTAGAAGTAAGAATAGTAAACGCATTCTATTTATTCGTGATGAGAATCAGTATGGCAGTAACAGATTATTGTTCCTAGAACTAAAAATACGTCCGTTCCTCCTCATTTACTGTTATTATTATTATTATTATTATTATTATTATTATTATTATTGTTGTTGTTGTTGTTGTTAGCAGTAGTAGTAGTAGTAGTAGTAGTAGTAGTAGTAGTAGTAGTAAAAGTATTTTGTTTATTCATAATAAGACTCAGTGTTGCACCAACAGAACATTACAGGGATCATGTATTGTTGTTGTGTAAAAAATAGTATTAGTGCGCCCCCTAAAGGACGTGCTGCGTAACCTTTGAACTGTGCACCGGAAGCCACGTGGTGCAGCTTTCCACATGCTTAGGTAGTAACAAGCGTAAGCCCCGTTGATTTGCGTGTCGTTTTCCTTTTATTTCAAGCGAACTGCTCCTATGAAACCATGTCAGGCAAGTCGGAGCTGAAAATCAACTCCAAGTTCGCGGAGAAATATGAGAAATACCGACAAAAAGAGGAGCTACAGAGACGTAAGTGTGTTCCTGCGCGCTAGCTAGCGTTAGCGGCGCTGCCAGGTTAGCAGAGCAGTGTGGGGGTCTGCAGATGTTAGGCTGAAACATCTCACACAGGGTGACTAATTAACAAGTGTGTGTCCTGTTTTGTCGCACAGTGAAGGACAAATATGGAGACCAAGCTGACGGGAGTGAGTCCGGGTCCACAGACTCCAGCTCTGATGACAGTGAAGTCGTAAGCATCTCTGTTGTTTGTTTTGTTTACTTATCTTACTGCACAATTTTCATCACATTTACAAACAGTGGAGTTATGGCTGATAGGATAAGGGGATTTTTCCTTGGGCTCAGTGTTGCTGCATTTAACTATTACTGTTTGGTTGTTTTATTATAATTCATGTACAGCACTTTGTTTCAGCTGTGGTTGTTTTAAAGTGCTATATAAATAAAGCTGAGTTGAGTTGAGTTAACATATCTCTCTCTCTCTCACACACACACACAGACAGAGAGAGAGAGAGAGAGACAGACAGACAGACAGACAGTGCAGCAAGCCACACTGTCACCTGACTGATCATCTTATTTGCCCACAGGAAATCGATCCTAAACTTGACCGGGACTTCTACAGAACACTGTCACTGCTAAAGAAGAAAGACCCGAAAATATATGAGAAAGATGCCAAGTTCTACTCTGAAGAAGGTACCATGAGCCATCTGTGTTGCTTTAGGCAGCATGTTCCTTTGAAGCACATTTGTTTTTGTGAGTTAATCAACTCACTCTCTGTCTTTCAGATGCGTCCGCCGCTGATGCCAGGCCCTCCACCTCGAAGACAGCAGTGAAACCCATGTACCTGAAGGACTATGAGCGTAAAGTTATCTTGGAGAAGGAGGGGTGAGTGAGCTACTGCTGCGAAAGTTTAAAAAATATTTTATGATACCACATCAACTTGACTGGTTGTTTGTTATCATTATTGCCAGTAAATATGAAGATGATGACGATGATGACAGTGAAGGTGAAGAGGCTGCCAAGAGACGAGAGGTATGCCACGCTACAAAATAATTTACCTCTGTTTGCAGGGAGGATGTGTAATGACAGTCATTGTTGTTGTAATTTAATAATCTCTTTTTCTGTTTTGTTTTTAAGAGAGCTTCATCTCCAAGTTACGTTCAAGAGCAGAAGGAGCTGAAAGAAAGGTAAGACTCAGATGGTTTTGCTTGGTAAACAACATTACCTGCAGTCTGTTTACCACTAACAACAAACAAAACCTCTCTCCAGCTTCCGTAAATTTGTCCAGGACAGTGATGAGGAGGACAGCGAAGAGGAGTCCCAGCTGCTGACGAAGAGGAGCAAAACACAGGAAGAAAAGGTCAGATTCAGTGGAGCAAATTAATACTTAATAAATGGCTTATCAGACAGAAATAGACATAAAATTAGGTGTAAACAGTCTATTCAAAAAATGTGGAAAGGAAGCACATCCCAAATTTTCAAGTCAAGGAGGGAAAAATAGTCTCATTTCACCTGTGTTTGTGTTATGCTACCTTTTAACATTTTTTGATTGCGTCCATTGGATTTTGGGTTTAATACTCCACTGAGAATCATGTTGTTGAAGCACAAACTTCCCTTCCATCAAGGTATAACAGGTGTTGTTTCACTGGACATGTCACCACCTCCACCTCGGTGCGCTCAAAACAATTTACATCTGCTTACAGGATAAAGAGGAGGCAGATTATGTGGAGTGGCTGAAAGGCCAGGCTGAGCTAGAGGGTACAGAGGAGGCACAAGACATGGTGAGTGTGTGTGTGTGTGATTAGGTGAGAATGAAAGAGAATGGACTGGGGAGAGCATAAAAATATGTTGGACAGTTAATTTTGGCTGAAACTGACAGCCTGTCCCTGGGTTTTGTCTGTGTCGAGACAGAAATACCTGCGGGATTACTGGAACGATCCAGAGTTGGATGAGAAGGAGCGTTTCTTGAGGGACTTTGTCCTTAACAAGGGCTACCTGGATGATGAAGATGACGATGATCGGTAAGCTGCCACCTGTCTGGATATTGAGTGAATTTCATGTTGTCTGTAAGTGACAGCTCTGATGTCATATAAGCACAGACCATTCATATACAGCTATATAGAAGTATGCAGCCCTGACTCTAAATGTTCCTGACTGCTGATGTGTTTAGGATCCCTACGTACGACGAAGTGGTCCAGGACGACGTGGAGGACTCCGAAGAGGAAGGGGAGTGCTTCCTGGAGCGCCAGGAGGACTTTGAGAGAAGCTACAACTTCCGTTTCGAAGAGCCGGATGCTCACCAGATCAAGACTTATCCCCGTAACATCGCCACCTCTGTGCGCTCAAAAGATGAGCGCAGAAAGCAAAAGAGGGAGGAGGTGAAAGAGAGGAAGAAAAAGGTCAGTGTATCAAAAGATAAAACAAAAAGCTCATTTGTTTGTAGTCAAGAAGGTTGATCTCCCCAAAAGAATACAGAGCTTTTTCACAGCAGGCGTTTTGACATGAAATAGCCGATAAACACAGTTGTTACTGTTGACAGTAATTTAGATTAATTTAGGTCTAAGAGAGTATTTACAGTTCGCTGGCCTGCATAACATAACATCAGAGCACATACAACCAAAAGGAAGTTCTTGCTTAGCCTGTCAATTTCAGAACAGTCATGCTCCATTGGCTAACATTTCTTTGCGCTCTCCTCTTTCTTCGCTCACTTTCCCTGAACTATTACAGGAGAAGGAACAGAAGGAACAGCAGCTGAAGCAGCTCAAGAACCTGAAGCGGAGCGAGATCATGGACAAGCTCAAAAGACTTCAGGAGCTGACGGGAAACAAGCAGCTCGCGTTTAATGAGGTTGACCTGGATGGAGATTTTGACCCACAGAAACATGATCAGCTCATGCAGGTGGGTAGATTTATACACACACACACACATCCAAATAATGTGATACAGTTAAATGATTTTATAAGACGGTCTTGGGTTTTCGGTGTTTCCTGCATTAAAAAGTTACTGTATTTTTTGTTGTTGTCGTCTCTGTCCTGATTGTAGAAAGTGTTTGGAGATGAATACTACGGAGAAGATGAGGGAGAGAAGCCGCAGTTTGAGGATGATGATGATGAAATGGAGGGTAAGCTTTGGGCAAATTGATTGTCTTGTTTTTTTTTTTTTTGCTAAACCTGTGGTGTTAATTGATAGCAGCTGAGCCTGCAGATGGTGTTAATGAAGTACTTGAAATCTACATTTTGAGTCATTTTGCACTCCAAGTACAATGATGCTGAGTATTCTGTTCAAGCCTTTATGTATCTCTTTCCAGTGAGGAGTGACTTTCATTGTGTGTTACGAAGGTGATAAAACGATTGTACATTACCTTCAGATTATAAAAGTCTGGTGTTGTATTTATATGATTTCATGATTTACAAAAAAAAAAAAAAAAGATTGCTTGGTTTTGTATGTGATGCTGCAAGGTATTATGGTAGTGTTACCGTTGATGGGTTAGCTTATTGTGAAGCTTGTGAAACAGTAGGTGCAGTTGTGCGCTGGATTTAATGTCATTTTTACCTTGTAGGTACATTTGGTTAACTCTCTGAAGCAGCAAATGGTTGGTTATGATGTTAATATTACTTCACCGCTGTTTCTTCTGTTAGTTGGTACAGTCATTGGTAACATACTTGTCTCATGTAGTTGGTTTTGTAAATACATTGCTAAAAGAGTAGAGGTGTTCGTATCCATGACAGTCATAACAGAAAACACCCTTTGTTGCCACTATACCAGTTTTCCCATGTCTCTTTCTGTATATTCTTTATCACACTGCTTCATCATTCACTCTGTTAAGGTATGATTTCTTGGTTGTTATTTGTGCAACAGAGCACTGGAACTGGGACACGTGGACAGGAGAGGGAGGAGAGGAAGAAGAATATGATGGAGAGGAGGAGTATGAAGCCGAGGAGCCCAACTGTGAAGACGCAGACTTCAATGTGAGTTGGCTCACTTTTACAAAAATCTTCATCCTGGTATTTTCTTAGTTTGTCACACACATCATGGTGCAATAACATGCTGGACATCTCTTGTGTTGATGTTTGAGGGGGTGGAGAGAAACAGAAAGTTGCTTATCAGAGTTCATTCTGTTAAACCAGATGGACGCAGACTATGACCCCAGTCAGCCGACTGCCTCCAAGAAGAAGAAGAAAAAGGAGAGGAAGAAGATGAAGAAGGAGGATATTCCACAAATGGGAAAGAAGAGAAAGAAGTCTCACTTTGCAGAGATTATCACCCAAAGCAAGCCTGTGTATGATCCCCGTAAGTGTCAGAAAACCATGTCATTCATCCAAGTTGCAGGGCTTTTTAATGCACTTCCTGTTTGCTGTTTGAATGACTAAAAGGTCAGAATAAATTCATAGTTTTTCATAGTAGGATGTCAAGACATAAAATATATTCTTGTATGTGACACATTTAGGAGAAACATGACTGATGAAATTAGAGCTGGCCGGTTATTCAGTATCATGATTCATCATTCATTTGATTTTGACGATTGTGTGTAGTGATGTGTTAATGAGACAGACTACTCTGCTATCTAAAGTGACATTTTAATAGTGATAGTGTTGGTTTAAGTTTAAAATTAAAACTTGTTTTGTGGTGCATCACACCCAACATCACCATTCAGTCCATTGGAATAAATATTAATATGATTTTAAGATGATTTTGCAAACAAGCAATTGATTTTGATGAACCATCATGGCCCAGCCCTACTCAACATTGATTGTACATTGTAGACAACTGAAGGTTTTTTTGCATTCCAGAGGAGAAAACCTTTGAGCAGTACCTGGATGAATACTACAAGCTGGACTTTGAGGACATCATTGACGACCTCCCCTGCAGGTTCCGCTACAGACAGGTCGTGGCCAACGACTTCGGCCTGACCACTGACGAGGTGAGTATGTTTTTATATGTGACATAACTCAGTGTGCTGCCTTGATTTTAAGGTGTCCAGAGTGCAGCATAATTCAAAAACAAATAGATGTAGGTTGAGTTGATGGCTGATTTAATAATGCTGCAGTTCCCGAGTTCTGCACTGATGAGCCTAGATGTGGCTGATCTGGTATTGCTGCCCTCCGGGGAACAGCTCTGACCAGGGAGTGATCTCAACTTAATCTTCTCTCTGAGCAGACCATGGAGCGATTCAGATGATGCAGCAGCAAATGCAAAATGCCCAGATAATATTGCTGTGCTGACTTCAGTGTGCATAGTGATTAACTTCAGTAATATTTGTTGGATATTCAGAATAAATGGTTAACTAAAACCGTCGTAGGTAGATTGTGTATTTAATTTACCAGTTTATGTAATCGTAGGTTTTGTTTGTCTGCTTCAGATAATAAATGCTGATGAGAAGGAGCTGAACCGATGGTGCTCTCTGAAGAAGACCTGCATGTACAGGTACTGCCTCTGTCCCTCATGAACCACCTGGGCCTTTTCTGTCAGCCCACGTCTGATCTGCCGTCTGTGGTAATTAACTAGCATATCGTGTCTCATTCTGTTAGGTCTGAACAAGCAGAGATGAGCGATTTGAAGAACTACAAAATCAAGGCACAGAACGTAAAGAAGAAGAGAGAAATTCTCAGCTCCATGTATTCTGAGTGAGTACTGGACAGTGTGCATAGCCCTTATATTGAATCCCGTGTTACTGTAGTACCACCTTTGTAAATTCTTCAACATAAATACTTTCCTGATCTGACATTACAGGGTGGATAAAGAAGTGGTGGAGGCCAAGAGCAAGTTGGGGAAGAAGAGAAGAGATCGACTGAAGAATGCCGAGAAGCAAGGCACAGCAGAGGATGGAGATGTGGCCTCCTCTGCTGATGTGGACTCAGCAGAGGAGACACCGGCCCAAACTCTTAGAGAGGCAGGAGGCAGTGCAGAAGACGAGGAGGCATTCCTGGTACCCAAGAAGAAGAAGATGAAACTCCAAGATGAAACTCCGACAGTTCCTGCTGCTAAGGACACAGCCGATGAAGGAGGCATAGAGGTGAAGAGCAGGACTGAGAGGCCCAAGTGGCCCAAGAAGAAGCACAGGCATCCAGGTGGACGCCTCATGTCAGGACCCCTCAGGGTGAAAATGGGTGGCCGAGAGTTCAGCGGACAGAGACTGAAGGCCTATGGACTGAACCCCAAGAGACTTTACTTCAAACAGCTTGGCAGGCAGAGACGGAAAGAACAGGAGAAGAAGGAAAAGCAGAAAAATAAAGACTGACGGGCAGTGCCCACACACATATTTTTTACTTTGTGTGCTGACAGACTATCCAGTATGCAAAAAGTATACATTTAAAGAGCATTTTATAAAGTGAGTAGGCTGTGAAAAAAAGTTTCCTTTTTCCAGTTTCATGGTGTCACATTGGATTTTTGAACCCAAATAGGTTTTATAATAAATTATGAAGAAAACATTTTTGCACAGTGGCATACATACATATATTTTCAATGAGTGCCTCCAGTTTGTCCACATGCTCACATTCACAGTTCAGTGATTATATATCATGAATATCTACCCTGTAATCCACAGGTGACTGAGCCTGTTGTATGTGTGATTGGACCTTGTTTCACCAGTGCTCAGTCATGTGAAAAATACAACTCTCTTTTTCAAATTCCTGGTCTGAAGTCTTGTACAACTGTAACTGTTGTGTTATTGTTGCATACATCTTGATTTCACAAATCCATGACAAACATGTTAAATTTGATTTCACGGTATAATTGGGGCTTGAAGTAAGTGCTTTTCATTCTGTTACCAAAACAAAATTATTTCTTCCTAGGAGAGCGGCCCGTGTTTGAAAGACGACCTTTGAACCGGAAGTGACGTTGACGCGCGCAGAGTGTCAATTTTTGAATCACGGAAAACAGCAGTTCTTCGCTTCAACTTTTGGGTAAACTTAGTATTTCCCCACAACACGTATGGAATATTTGAATATTTCCACCATAAACGTATAAATCATTAGATGTAAGATCGGACACATCGCGTTCAGCTTGAGTTCCGTTTACGTTTTGGAGTGTTTCTGTCATAATTTGGCTAACCACGAAGCTAACGGCTAGCGGCGGCTGGAGTATTTGTAAACACGACAACGAAGCTCAGCGGCTGTATCTGGTAAGGTACCTAATTCACTTAGACACTGCTCACCATCATGAATGTTCTCTTTTCTCTTATCTTAGCTAATTAAGTGCTGGTATTAATCTCATTTGCATTGTTTGCCAAGTTTAATACTGTTGTAAACCACGACGGGGAGCCTAACCCTAACCTCTGTAATTGACCCAATGCAGTGTTTCACATAAATACATGAATAACATAACTTTTGCGTCACATTTCATGACTTTTCCTAATTTAATGGGGGCAAGTGGGTAAACCTGAAGTTAACATGATGATATGTTTTCAATGTCCTGTGCACATTTCTGTTTCTTTATGGTTAGTTTGACCCCAGGCTGTTATAGCTGCAAAAAACAAATAAGAAATATCAATATTTTACACACATTTGCTATAGTTGTTTTGGATGACACTGAGGAACTATAACATGCCATTTATAATGTTCAAAAAACGTCCCTCTGCTTTTGGGCCCTAGTTTAACATAACCATTCCTATACTAATGTGAGAACCACTAATAGTTAATGTGACATTTGGAAGGGAAAAACATCATTCCCACAAGAACTTTTTTTTTTTTTTTTTTTTAATATAATCATTTTTCTGGTGGTTTAAATTACTGGGGTCAACATGACTCCTGTTGATGGTAAAAGGTAACATGAGGGTTTAAAAAACTCAACGTTTTTGTGTCCTGTGTAGCTGTCAGCATTTCAACAATGGCACAAGTTCAGGACTTGTTGGAGACGGGGGAGGCTCTGGTCTACATTATCAACAGCAGCCAAACTGAGAACCAGCTGAGGCAGGTGAAAGAAGCACAGCAGACCTTTTTTGACCAGCATGTAGAAACTAAGAAAATTGTGACACAGATTTTAAAAGGTAAGTGATCACATATTTATTTCCTGTTGATATGTATGCCCTTGCCTTTGCGTTATCATGACATTCTGCATGAGTGAATGTGACTTTAACATTCAAAGGTTTGGGTTAAATCTGGTCTGCACTGACAGCTCGTGTTATTTCTTGAACAAAGTGTGTTATTCATGTCTTTAAAAATGTCCACGAATTAGGCAGGTTACATTTCTTGTGCAATAACAAGTGATTCTGACCTTGATTTCTTTTTCATTTCCCCCCCTTGGTATCGTCTTCTCTGTCTTCTGTCCCCAGATATCGGCCAGACTGAGGAGAGTGTGGGTCAGAGGTTGCTGGACATGGAGGAGCAGAAGAATCAAAAGGAGCAGGAGCTGGAGAGCCTGGAGGAACAGCTGAGGCAGTACACAGCCAAAAGCCAGATGACTGACTCAGAATTACAGTATCTTTCATACTGATAGCTGTGTGTGCAGCCAGCTATTTAGGTAACATTAAGGTAAATTAACACCTACCCAAGGAAGTTTCTGTTTGGGATTTGTTTTTCGGTAGTAAGCTGGTAACTAGCAGCTTTTCTCCTTAATGTAGGTTATAAAAAGCAAAAATTAAGTCAAGCACCAAGTGCATTAATCAGCTACAGCAATCATAATTTATTATGTCTATAGTACAGCATGTGTGGACACAGTTTCTGAAGAAGGACATTGAGCATGCTTATCGAAATGTAAAAATGCAGCCCAAAGGGAATATGGAGGTGCAGTGAGGGGCGATGTATCTTCAGTACTGTTTGTTCACTGTCTTAGGGAAAATTTTAAAAATAAACAAACAGCTTAAACATAACATAACTAGATAAATACACACAGTTGACAAAAACAAAATCCTGTCATGGTTGTGGAGTCTTCACAGAGGAATAAAACACACCAAACACAGCCGTCTGGCTGTGTTTGGTGTGTTAGAGTGTATTTTTGATTTTCCATTACTCACAAAGTCATTAACATTTTCATCAGACAAAGTCCTGTGACAATTTAATATTGAAATGTGAACATGAATTTGACCTTACAGAAGGAGAGAAGCATATATGAACACAATCAAAAGGATCAGTAAATCAACATAGTAGCTGAACGAAACAGCTAAAAAAAATAACCTAAAAACATAAATCCTGTCTTGCCCTGCCACACTAACACTTTGACCTAATATCCTAGCCCAGGTGTAGTGTTTTTAATAGCTGGATGCCCTAACCCTTGCATGCATCCATCAGATCAGGAGCAAACTAGATTTGCAGGTATGTGACTGGGTGAGGCTGCTCATTGGCTCCATCTGAACTGAGCTGAATTATGCACTTCCAACACAGGTTGGGTAATATGGCCAAAAAAAATAAATCTGTCCCCCCCCCCCCCCCCCCATGATCATGTGACTGGTGATCGTGCATGCGTTGCGTGGCATGCACATTCACACAATCTGAGTGAAATGGGTCTTGCTTGACAGAGCTCTCAGCAGCTGTTATAACATACATAGTAAAAGTCTCGAATTTCCAATTTGGCTGTTTTTGCATCGATTTAAAACATACATTCAAATTCATTTATGGTTATGATTTATCACCGAGCCCTGCTTCCAGTCCTCATGACCATACAGGTGAACAAGCCAGCTTGTCTTTCTGCCTTCACCATAACCCACACACCTCTGCTGTTGATCAAACATTCACTCCAAAGATGAAGAAAGTTCCTCCACTGCTCTGAACATTGTCGAGACAGTGTCTGTAATGTCTTTTTTGTCAGTCATATACGTGAAAATCTAGCAAAAGGGCAGAAATCTTTTGTTGGTAGCCTTAACCCTCCCCCAGGTTTCTGCAGAAGGAGTTTGAGAGTCTCAGAAACGCTGAACACGAGCTTCAGAGCCTACAGCAGGAGGTTGATGAAGACACTACAGAGGTCATCCCTTCAGCAGTGTGAGTCACAGATATTTGGCTCAGATTACTTTCTCCAACAGGAACCAGCAGGCCAGGTGTTTCTGTCCTCAGTGAACACATAGACAAGACAAAGTTAATTAGAAAATAACTTCTTTTTTTTTTTTACCTGGGTAGCTCAATTCCATGTGTGAAAATACATCTGTTTAACAGTACAAGCCAAAAAATATTTTCTGGTAGGTTTTTATGTGTAATATGCATCACTTTTCCTTCTTGGAAAATCACACATTTCGGTTTAAAAATACTGAATTAAATTTGTTTTTCTGCAGTGAGAAATGATGAAGTGATAAAGAAATGTTGAGCCTATTTGAAATAAACTGTTTCAAATAAGTTTTGAGCTTCCACATCCCAGTTCTTTGTTCATTTGGTCAGAGTTGAAATTTGGTGAAATAAATACTCAATGTATTTTATTATTCCTTTTTTTTTTCTTATTGTTTTTTTTTTTTCTTGCACAACAGATTCATTGCTCAGCTGTACTACAAAGTAACGAAGATCAAGTGGGAACATGACACAGAGCCACACATTTTGAAAGGAGGTACTTTGTTTTTCATCTCTTTTTGACTACATCATCTGAGATATTTTCTGTGACAGCTGAAGTGTTAATATGTTCCTCTCAGATCATTTATTTTGTTTGTTTTTGTCTTTTCCCCTGCAGTGCACTATGGCGCAGACCTCGCCACACCCATTAACATTGACACTTCTGTGCGATCCCGCAGTGATGTCAGCGACCAGCTGTGGGGCTTTGTCAGCACTGAATGGTAGATGACGGATGGTGACTGACGTAGAGGCAGATGTCGAAATATTTGTGTACATGTTTTGTAACTTTTATATGTTCTGTGCTGTGTTTTTATTGTTCTAACAAGTAATTAAATATGTCAGAGCATCGTGTCTCTTGGTTTTTGTGGTAATACAGAAGCACAGATCTCATTAAATTTCACTTGGTAGATTTTTTATTTGTGATTGGTCGCACTGTGGCATGTCTATCACTAGATGGCGCTGCAGATCCATTTACACATTTGAAAGTGCAAATAGACACAAGGCAGTTCAGAGCAATGGGGGGCCTTTATGAAGCATGCTATAGTTCAGCATAAAAGCCCCTGTCTCACTGGTGGTGGCAGTGAATACACACATGTTCACATTCATCAAGCTGCTCAGCCCCAGTTGATGTGAGTTTTGCCTTTGAGACCCTAGATGAAAAGATATTTTGGTTTGTGTTTATTAAATTTAGACTTCATTCTTGTATACTGACAAATATATTTTAAGTGATCAAATTTAAAGGTTTAGTGGATTGAATTATAGTTAAACTTCCTGGAAAACCACTGAGTTAGAGGACTTTTTAATGTGTTTCATGAGTGGATGTGTTTCTTGTTTTTGTCTAAGTGAAAGTTAACACCTCCAACTCCTGTTCAGTATTGTTATTGGGATTTATGGTGAAGCCGTTTTGTGCTATCAAAACATCACTGCCATGCTGTAGCTGATCCGTAACAGAAAGTTTGCCGCTTGCACTTTTAAAATCTGTTGACCTCCTTTCAGTTTTGTCAAAATACAGTATCTCATAGGGAGGGCAAGGCATGATCGTGATGAAGAACAAAATGGCAGTGAAATAAAATATTGATGAAGAAAGGATGCCAGGTCAAAAGTATTTAATCTCAGCAAAACATTTAAAGGACCCAAATATAGAACCAGTGTTGTCTTTTGGGAATTTCTGCATTGCATGATTTAAATTTAATCTGTTGCCTTGACAAACAGCCAGCCCTGACAAACTTGTGTGATGAAAACTGAAACATCTCTCTCTGACATAAAAACCTCTACAATGCATATCTACAAGTGCTGCATGGCATGTGGTTAAGTGTGGGTAAGATGATGCAGAGTGCTGGAAGGTTTCATATTTTACATGAATCATATCTTGCAGAGCCACTCGCCTGCGTTTGGTTTCCTTATGGTAAGCTTGGCATTAAGTAGAAGCAGCTCATCTCTGCGTCTCTATTTGGCCACAGGCACATGCCATATCAAGTGGTTAGCTGGTGGTTTGCATAGACGTGTAGTGTCAGGAGTTTTGAAGAGGTTCAGGCACGTCTTATCTCGTCAATCGTCTGTCTTGATGAGAAGGCTCTTTCTTGAATAGTCTAAAGTAACAAAATAGACATGGCACCTGTATGCACACAATCATAAAATGCTGTTAGTTGTTAGAAGTTTAATTTTAATGTTGAGTAAAGACAGACTATCATGCTATATTAAAGGTTAGCTGGTTCCCGATAGATCTAGGTACCAGTAATAATCTGTAGTGCATTTTGTTTCAGCTCAGCACTAAGGTTGTTAAGACGGGTATCGATTTGTAGTGAAAATATCAGTCTCTTGTAAAAGGAAACACTTTATATAATCATTTGTGTAGCCACAATGATGAGTACTATATAGGTCAAATTTTATTTAATAGTAACGAATAGGAAGAATGACTAATAAAAGGTCTAGAACAGTAATTTCAGGCATTAATGGTTAAAAAAAAAAAAAAAACTACTGTGAAAACTGTTGAGGTGCTGTCTCATTCTCAGGAACAGAATTATCACACAACACAAAAGCGAGTATTGTTCACATACATTTATTTCATTGAACGTGTATATAAAACTATCATCATAACTTAGGTAAATTCTTTATTATACAAATGCTCTGATAGGTTCAGAGAAACTACGTATTTACACAGAATATTTGAAGTACTCATATTCTTCCTTTTCTTTACATTGTACATTATATACATCATGATAACAAGAGAAGTGTTGATATCTCCTCACTATTATCTAGTGACAAGCTCCTCTAGTACATTGAAACCCACACAGTCTGTGGTCTGCTTTTTGACAGGTTTCTGTAGCGTGGGTCGAGGTCACATCTGCCACAGTTCACCAGAAAAATGCATAAGTATAATGATGATAATGATGATGATGGCACAAGAGCTTTACATTATACAACAGGAAACAAGGTTCAGAGGGTTCTTGTTTTTGTCCACACGCTACAGTGAATTTTTGGCATATGACTGCTATCTTCTAGTTTACTAAGGCTGGAGGGCATAAACAAGCCTCAACTGTCAGCCTTATTGCTCTCATTCATTCATCATCCGTTGCTACATCTGTTGAAAGGACCTCCAAAGCTGTGCAAACCAACCAGCACAAGCCTCCATATGACGTCTTCTGTGCGTCTCAAGGCCACTGAGCCTCTGATCTTGGTCGAGGGGACTTCAACCCAGAATTCCTGCCGACCAAAGTTCAGATGACAGAAATTACATGGTTTTGGCAGCAGATTTTGGGCGTGGATGCTCCATGTTTGCAACAACATATCATTATGTGCTTCAGAAGGAGAGGAGATAAGGATGAGTCTCATGTTTGGTCCCTGGCCATAGTCTATCAAATCTAGAGCATAACTGGCTGTGTTTACGTCAAAACTTCCTGAAAAGGATTTTGTGATATTTTTGTGTGTACAAAGTCCAAAACAAACTAAATAAATTGGTGTTTTTCTAGAAAGGAATCCTTCTGTTTTACATCATGCCTATACTAAAAAGGGTAAGGACCAACATTTTTCATGTCTATAAAAGACAAATGTAGGACCAGTTTTCACAGTATAAACAATAAACTACCAATCACTGCACTTGAAATAAGGTATTTTTTCAATGAATACCGTTTTATGTAAATAGGCATGAAAGGTTTGGCCCAAAAGCCCTTCCTCCAGATTTTGCACTTCTCACTATCAGATACATTAAGCTTATCTCTTCATGAGGAAAATGCCACAATGATTGCAGAGTGCAACACAGCGTGATTCCTGGAGTTTTTCTCTGCTGTAGTGGATGATCTTGCCACACATTTTTAGAGAAATAACCTGGAAATGCTGGTGATTCAACTCTTAGTCCATATAGTTACTGTCAAACCCTGCCACTGAGTCATGCCTTAGACATCCTGGGGTAGATGGCTTTGATAGTAGAGGGTGTGACATTTCCAGAGGACACTGTAGTCTCCAGCCCCTCCAGTCTATGAGAGGCTGCATCAGCCTTACTAGTGCTGCACTCCAAAAATGGTATCCCGATCTTCTTCATTTTTCCTTCTTTAGTTAGGAGGCAGCGTCGGCAGAGCAGTCTAATGATGGCCTTCCTCATGTCCTTGCTGGTCAGGGTGTAGATGATAGGATTGAGAAGGGAGTTGAACATGGCTATGCCCAAAAAATAGTCTGCCTTAAACAGGATTTCACAGCTTTTCGCTGGACAACAGAAGTCAAGCAGCAGGAGGATAAAAAGGGGCAGCCAACATGCAATGAAGACTCCCACGACGATGGTGACAGTCTTCAGCAGGGCCATGTACTTCTGCGACTTGCGTTGAGAGCCTTTGCGCTGTGGACCTGAACCGAGGCGCTGAGTGTTTGACTTGACAATGCGAAAGATGCGAACGTAGAGCACCACAATGGATAGCAGGATGGCGCTGAAGACAGTAATGCAGAAGAGGATGTAACTCTTGGCATAGAGGGGGAGGACGGTGGAGCACTGGTCCAGCCGACCCATACAGTTCCAACCCAGGACAGGCAGGACTCCCAGGAACACGGACAACACCCAGCTAGCTCCAATCAGAGCAAACATCCGCCCTTGTTTGGCCCCCTGGTACGGCTTCATCCTCACCATGGTGACGTGACGCTCGATGGCGATGGCCAGTAAGCTGATGACAGAGGCAGCCAGCATGATGAACACACCCCCTTCCCTCAGAAACCACAACACCGGGGTCATCTTTAATGTGTTGGCCCCAGACGTTACAATATTCACCATGTAGGTGAAACCTGCGAGCAGGTCAGAGAGAGTCAGGTTGCCCAGTAAATAGTACATGGGCAGATGGAACTTCTTATTCTTCCAGATAGCCAGTAACACCACAGCGTTCTCCAGCACGATGAGCAGGCAGACCAGCAGGAAGGCAATCGCATCTGGTTTGAGACCGTCCTTGTATTTGTTCTCCTTCAGTTTGCCTGTGAAGTTGTAATGCTCCATGATGACCGCATTGCTCTGGTACTCACGAAACATCCTGAGCAGCTGACCCGCCGAGGAGGTGATGGGGACCGCAGACGGGGCCACTGCGGCATAGGCAGCGTGGGAAGCCTCTGTTGACATTTTTTAGCTTTGGTAAGAGCTAGATTCAGTCTTGTCTTCACTTTCTCTGATGTGTTTTTGAAGGTCGGCCCACCAAGAGGCTGTCATATAGTCCTCAGGTAATGCATTATATCTGCCTTCTTTGGAATCAGAGATGACAAACAGACACAAGTGGTGAAGTGTATTCCACAGGAAAAGATAACAAGCAACTTTTCTTCTTATTCTTTGATGTGGGATTGCGTGGTCCTCGTCTTCAACTGAAAGCCACTGGGTTTCTGCTTCGCTGATGGCTTTAGGGTTTTTCCTTTTTAAATCACAGTTGTTCAATGCCCGTGCTGTCCACTAGGGGGGGCTAACCTGCATAAAACAAGGAGCAAGCAGTTAGTATGTGGCTACAGAGCTCAAGAAATAATAATAATAACAAAACCCCATAATAATGATGTCACACTGAAAAGAGTGTAGATGAATTTTAGAAAAGCCTCTGTATATGGTAGGCCGGTTCAGTATCTATTTAATACGCTAGGTAGTGACAGTCCAACATAATGGCCGTTCTGTATTGTGACACTTTGAGGGGAGAAGAAAAAGATCAGATGTCACCAAAGTGATGATCAACAGATTTAAAATTCTGAAAAAGCTACTTGGGCTTCTGATTAGAGGGGGGAAAACATCCAAGTCATGATCCAAACAACAAAATGACCAATTTACTGCTTTTACATGAACATCTCCTTTCATCATTTATATTTACTGTATTTCTGAATGAGGCTATTAGAAGCTCCACAAGGTTTGCAGCCTGTCTTTGGTCGCATGTATGCCACCAAACAGAGGCTCGTTTCTGCATAAATGCGCATTTCTTCACGCATCCACTCACTCAAGGACAGAAAACTGAAATCTCACTCATAGATTACACTCTGTAAGCTTGCTGATTATGAACACTTAACATGTCTCAAGTTTTAGCCAATAGACAGGCAACACTGGAAATAAAGCTGCAATGCTTTGACAAACAAATGCGCAGAGGAATATCAAAGTGGGCTATATTTACGAAAAAGAAAAAACTATTTATAGCCTATAGGCTAATTATCGGTTATAAATAAAGGTTGTTAGATATAACCAAATACATTTCAGATGGATGCTTTTTAAACACCACAGCAAAAGTATAGCAGAAATTCTATAGAGATACTTTGAGTTTTAAAAAGCACCATAAAGCCCAGTAAAGTGACTATAAAGTCACTAGTGAACACTGCAAGTGCCCTTTTGAAACAGTACAGGAAAAATAATAAAGATTTTTTTTCATGGAGCAGCACACGCACCTGTGAGAAACTGGAAATATCGGCGTGAAAGTTTGAAGAAGCAGAAGAAATCCCACGGCCGGAGGAGGACATGCTCTGTCGATCACCGCAGAGCAAAGTGACATTTCAGGGTAGTGTGGGAACAGCGCTGCAGGACTCAACTTGAAGAAGTGGGCTGGTCTTACCGTTTGCCCTTCAACAATTTCTCTCTCTCTCTCTCTCTCTCTCTCTCTCTCTCTCTCTCTCTCTCTCTCGCTCTCTCTCTCGCTCTCTCTCTCCCTCATGACCTCTTCAGGCTTTTGATTTGCCCTCAGGAGGACTGGCAAGCTCGATGACAGATTATGCGCTTCTGTTTGTGTCTAAAACTGGGAGTAAAAGTGTTGAGATTTATCATTTTGCCCTCAGGTGTGTAGCAGACGCTTGGAGAATGTTTTCTCCGGTGCGTTTTCTCAGGCCGCTTGGTCCCATTTTGATGTGTAATTACAGTATATTAGGTGATCTCAGTTAGTTGCTCTTCAGGTTTGTCAGTTTGTCAGTTCAGTTTTTTTTCCTTCTCTCTCTCTCTCTCTCTCTCTCCTTCCCTCTCTCTCGCTCTTTCTCTCCTTCTCTCTCTCATATTCACATAAGAATTGTATATCAACAGGTTTATAAAAGCAATGAGTTATACAGTGGTACACCACATAATCAACAAGGAGCAAAAAAAAAAAACTTACCTTTCTGAAAATTAATTAAACCCATGATGACTCATATGGGCCTGGCACCAAGCCTTGCAGAGATGTTAACCCTTTACCAGATTGGTCTTTAGTCAGCTCCCTACTGGCTGTTTGAGAATCTAGATTAAAAAAAAAAAAAAAAAAGCAGTGGTGAATACAGCTCTGCCATCAGGGTTCCCACACACTTTGGGAAAACCTGTCTTAGGAGCTCTGGCATCCAAAACAATCATTACCTACCAAGCATTACTTCTTTAAACTCTGTCACTGTCTTGTTTCTTGGGAATTAACTTTTATTAATTGATGCTGACGTTGCTTTAATGCATGGTTTAGCCTATTTTTTCTGTTTATTTTTCTTGCCTTGTTTTTTTTAATGTCTTACCTTGCTTTCATAGATTTTTTGCTTCTTTATAAAATGCTTGTAACTGTTTTTTGAAACACGCTATGGAAATAATGATAATGATTTTTGCTGCTGTTGTTGATGTTTTCTACCAGAGGAATGAATCAGCTCACCCAACCGCAATATCTCTGTACACCCACTCCCTAAATTCACTCCATCCACTGTAATAACAAATCCAGCTGTGGAGCTGGGCTGAACTAGGCAACACAACTGGTCACAACACAAATTTTTAACCTCAAAGCCATATTTTTTTTATCTGACAGCATGTTCTAGAGGTTAATAAGGTTTAGTCATAAGTGTCTTCAGCTGTCTTGCATTTAAAAAATGTATCTTCAAACTTTAGGCCATGCAGCTTTGATTTTTTGCAGTTCATTTTTTATAGTTCTGCCCAGTTTGTGGGTTGAGGGTAAGAGCAAGAAAAATAAAACACAGGGGCTCCACAGAACATTGCTATATACATATTCATAACAGCACAATGGTCCATGAAAACACATCTCAGTGTTTTTTCAATTTTCCACATGTGCTTGCTGTGGTATGAACGTCTCATTCTGAAGCCATTTCTCTTTTGATCAGTGTTGTCACCCTCTAGCTGCTGGAAGGTGAGGCTGCTCACAAAGACATTTGGCCACAGAAAAGCGGGGAAGTTACGTAAGGCAAGGGTGGGTGAGTGATGGCTGGACTGGACTTTCTCTAAACAGGAAGATGCCTCATTGTGCCTGGAAGGGAGAGGGATATCCTTGAGAAACACAGATGAAGTCACTGGACGGACTCGGCACACAGGCGGACTGTGACTCTTCAGATTGACGTGGAGCACGTATAGGACATAATCTGAAAGTTACTCATTTCCACCCACAGGGATATTAATGACCAAAAAATTTCCAAATTCTGTTTATAAATTACTACGCAGCCACATCACCATGTTTCACCCAGTTGTCTCACCTCTTGGGTCCAAATGTTCAACTCTATAAATAGTTATTTTCTGTCTCCCCACATCAGTAGAATTGCTCCTATTTTAGCTTCAACTGTTGGGGTGGCACAGTCCTCACCACACCTGCTTCTCTTGGGATTTCTTTCTCCGACCCTGTGATTTCCAGTTGGTGGCTGCCCGGTCGTAGAGGAGGGGTCATTTCGCCCGGCCTGTCTCAGTTGTCCCCCGGCCCCTGAGGCCCACCCAGTGACTGAAATCCTCTTCACAAGCCCTGGCAGCCAAGTGCCAGTTAGCCCCCCGCTGTGACGCCGTGACAAGGCCTCAGTGTGCTGCCTCTGATTAGTTAACACACAAAGAGGTGACAGCAGGACTCTCTGCTCAGTCGTTTTTTTTCCCACAGTGGGGAACTGCTCAGTCACCCCCCTCCCTCCCAGGCAGCAAAAAAACTTTAGCATTCAGAGACCAGTGTGGACCCACCCAGTCGTCTCCCTACCTGGGGGCTTTCTGCATTCAGCATGTTCTGTCCACCACTCCTGGCTGGGGGTGATTTATTCCTATGACGTTAATTCACTCGCAGAAAGGAAGTCAGTCAGAAATGCCTTCATCATAATAGCCTGCCTTGGATTTACCGCCGTTTGTGTAGACAACAGTGTTATTTCCTTTCCTTGCTCCATGTTGCCCGTCTGGCTGCCTCTTTGTCAGCGAGTGATGATGTTCAGGTATAAACGCTCCCCGAAGGGACAGGCTGAAATTGCTGTTGGTGATATATTTTTTTCCCTCCTATTTGTTGTTGTAGTTGACAGTATTTGACATGAGTAAATTCAGGGCTCAATTCACACCCACTCAACACCTCAATTAAGATCTTTTGCATTCCTCTGCTGTGTGGTTTCAGTGGTAGTCCCTTTTGATGCAAAATCGCACCTCAAAATTACACTTACCGCGTGCCAACTGTTAGAAACACAAAGCCTCTGTTGTTAATGATATCCCACAAAAACAACGGCAAACATTCACACCTTTTTCTTTTAACAGTCAATTGTCAGTGCTTTTTTTTTCTCTTTCTTTTTTTGGACAAAATTCCAGCATTTTGGGTATACTGTAAGACACATAATTGCATATATACTGGCTGCTATGGAGGCAGGTAATTTCCCTTTGCGTGATGTAAAACTCAATGGAGGGTACGAGGTGTTAACCATAACCATTATATCAGACCTGAACACTGATCATTGTCAGGTCACAGAAGATCTCTGCTTTCATTTGGGAAGTGTTGAGGGAGGTGTCTCATTGATGCTAAAGGGTAATCTGAGGTCATGAAATTTAGGCTCCTTGTTTTTCTGTGAGTGTGTGTGCGTGTGTCTTTGAGCAAGTGAGAGAGAAAGGGATCAATCAATCAAAGATCAGAGAGAAGCCACAACGGAAACCCACGACAGAGGAAAAAAGAATCTCAGAAACTTCTCTGCTAGAGTGTCCTCTACTGAGAGGAATAGGCTAACGACTCCCATAGACTTCAAGTCTTTATGCTAAGCTGACTGATTGATTGGTTGATTTCATTTGACTAATTAAAAGCTAATAGGAAACGTGGCCCACAGGAACCGAACCACTGGATGTACAGAGGTGAAAATGGTATCGAACATCTTGTCTTAGTATGGTTAAGGCAGAAAAAGGGTATTTTGCCCACATAGTTTGGAGAATTCATTTAAGTTACCTGCCAGAGTTTTATGGGAATCCTAGAAATAGCCTGCCTTTGTCAAAGTCCAGCTTTTCTGCCACTGCAGCTGTGCTGGACGGTGACCTCATTAGAAGTTCCCAGTAAGAGGAAATAGGAAGAACATATGTAAATCTTGGATATACTTCCTTTCCATTACTGCTGTTCTGTCCAGTACCGGACTCTCCTCCCAGAAGGCGGTCCTCAGCCGCTCTCGGTCAGCATGTTTGCCATGTAATGTCTTTTCTTTTCAGTCAGTGTTAGCTCCCAGAGGACTCAATGCCCCCACAATCAAAGCATTTGAATTCAGATCAGAATACATCTGCTCCTTAATTACCCCCCCACCCCACCCCCCAACACACACACACACACACACACACACACACACACAAACACTGATAGCACTTTCTCCTTAACCATTTCTTATTCTTGCCATTCATGTGCTGCTTCTCTATCATGCAAACAGATGCAAATCTATGAAAAATGGCCACCAATTGTTGTAGAGAGTAACATTTACATAAGCTTTTTACTGCTTTACACAGCCAGTCTTTGGAATGCGTCAGTTCTTTCACCAGAGCCGACTGTCTAATATTGTGCTGTGATCCGGACCTCATGCTTTTACAAGGCAAAACACTCTTGAAGTTTTCCCTTTGTGCCAAAGCCAGAAAGCCTTTACAGACAGTCTTTGCACAGTAAAATGGAAATTAGAGTAGAATGCATTCATGTATTTCACCGACTCAAACAAAGTTGGGTTTTTAAAATCTTTTCCCAAGTCAATTTTTCTGTTTTTTTTTTTTTTTTTTTTTTTTTTTGGTAAGGGGCAGGGGGCGGAAAAAGCTTTTTTGCTGAAGTCAGTGGGGATTTTCTGGTACAAATAAACACAGGAAGAGGCTGCCATTTGGGAGCATTTTGATTAGACGTAAACACTGCATATGTGAATGTCAGTTTGTCTATATGTAAACACAAACATCCTCATTTACAATCTAAACCTGCATAAATTTTCCGCTTTCAAGCTGGAAATCATTGTGTTGTAGTGTGGCCATTTGTATACACACCACATAGACTTGTCTAGGCATTTTCATCGTAGTCATGACTTCAGCACACTTTCAGCTCTGCCTGTCAAAATTCAAACGGTGTTGCTCCAGATGAATCCCATAATCGATGTTTAATTGTATTTTGATCACCATTTTCTTGGCGTGTGAGGAAAGGAAATAAACATTATGTTTAGAGAAAGACTGCTTATTCGGTATTGACACCAGGTGTGTACTTTATCACATCTATTTGCAAGTTATATCGACTTGGCTTTCGAGGTGAGATGTCCTTGTAAAGCGCTTGGGAGTATTTTTTTTTTCTCTCATCTTCATGTATTTGTCATTTTTTCCTTTCCCTCTGTGTCTCTGTTTATCCCACAAATGTGCAAATAAATAAGCCAAAACTTTGGATTTGAACTTGATAGATAGCAGCGCAGCGGTGTCTGCTGCGGTCCGTTTTCTACAGACCATGGACACATTGTCTCATTTCAAGTTGTGGGTTATTCTCCCGGCACTTTCCTCCCTCAGCCTCCACATTCTCACATTTTCACATTTAACCCCCCACCCTTCACCCTCTCCTCAGCCTACATTCTTTGATAAGCCCTCCAGGCAGAGGAGGTCAGCCCAGATAGAGAGGCATTCTTTCCTAATAGTGTTTCTCTGTGAGCCGGTCAACCTCAAACACATCCAGTATCTGCCCTTCATCTTGTCATTATCAGTGTGAAAACCTCATCTGGCTCCTCACCATAGTTTCATATTACTGTTGTCATGTAGAAAAAACAACAACAACAGCGTTGTAGCTCCAATTTTGGTGATTTTCATGTTTCATGCATTGAAGGATTGCATGGCCGTCTGTGGGCTGAGAAAACTCCACAACCCCAAGCACTTATGAATCCCTTTCAAAACCAGCTGGATAAAATAAAAAAAAAAAATGCACAGTGGTCAATCTGAAAGTAAGGCTGTTTTTCTTGACATTTGGGGAGATAAAAGTTTTTCACCCAACAGGGACAATTTTCTCCACACAGACTGGCTGCCATTTACAATTCACTGGCTCCCATTGCTTTATAGTCACTGACTGGTTTGTCCAAGCTATAATACATATGTATTTTTTTCCAGATTAGCTGTTGAGGGGTGCGATCTGAATGGGGAGTTTTATGAAAGGTTGTTTTGTTCAGGGGGCAGAGGCTTGGGATGAGTTCATCTTGGAGGACAGGATGGAAGAAAGAGCGAAAGAGCGTTCCCACATCGCAGAAGGGGAGAAGTGGGTGAGTGGGTGTTGGGAGGGATGTGTGTGCGTGTGACGACGGGGTGGTGGGGGTGAGTCATGAGAATTAGTAAAGGCCTCTGTGAGATTTATTCCAACTTTTTCAATTACCGAAACACCAACGGCCCACCAACAGCTCTGTCAGGGGGTCAGATTCTCGGAAGAGCTACCCTCATTTCTGCACAGAGAAAGAGAGAAAGGGGGCATGCTGTTTTCTGGGCTTTGGAATCCAGAATGAAATGATAAATGCTGCAGCTCCTTGTCATGATGACAATGTTGGGAAATTACAACAGCCTTGTCTCAGGGTGGAACTAAGTCCCTGTCTTAGTTTCAGACATCCTCTGGTAAAAGCTAGAAAATATCAGCGTATCATCATGCTCGACTTGTCTTTGACTTCTCCGTAGTGAGCTCTGGTGTTAATTAGAGCCATCATTCGCTTTATAGGTTGGTGTGTTTTCATTTGGTGCTTTTCCCCAGAAGAGATTTACAACTGTTTCCACCCATGTGTAAGCTAACCGTGGCAGTGAATTTAAGTCTGCGCTGCTGTATCTCAAGGAAGCCATGCAGCCAACAAGCAGGGGCAGATTAGTAATACAATAGCCAATCTAATATGTATTCAGGAAGCGACACCGATATTAGCCAGGGCAGCAGAGCTGAAGGCCTATAAATCCACTCTATCATTGGCCGAGCAGGTGATGTTAAAGCAACTTCAGGGTACTTAGCGTGACAGTTAAAAATACCCTCTTACAGCACTCCATTGTCTGTATTCAATGGCTGTACCTTTCAACATGCACTCCTGCCGGCCAATCATCACACACGTCTCTATTCACCAAACCATTGTATAAACGTTCCACCTCCAATGAAAATAAGATTGGAAATTAGACGTTATTTCATGTTAGTCAGACTTGAGAGGCTGACTTCCGATCAGGAAAGCTATTTTATGAGACTTGAAGGAGGCAGATAAGGTGAAAGGCCAGGCCATGCTGGGTGGCCTCTCCTGGACAAACCGCTGACACTTAACTCTGACTCTTTCATTCTCTATTTCGGTCACACACATTTTACAGACACTACTGATGCCACTCTTTTCGAGGTCTTAAGTCGTAGCATGACAGTTAATACTTACGATTATTCATAGTTTCCTCCTTTTCCTCTTTCCATATTACATCATTTCATGTGTTTATGAGGATTATATGAACCCAGAGAAAGAATCCCGTATTCTCTCATCACTTGGCAGGGAGTGAGGATTTTTGGAGATGCTATTGGTGGCTGAGCGTACTGACTTTTCTCCATGCAAGAATAGGAGCGTTGCTTACGTCGCTGATTCTGTTACGAGATTATCCTCGGTTCTGTTCAAGGATCTATTCTTGCGTCCACTTTCAATAATGTATGACAAGATTCCTTGGAGCGCGACATCAAGTGAATAAACAAGACTGATGGCCGGCTAGACACTGGGATAAACTTGGCTATTGCATTACATGATATCTTAGTTTACTTGGCGCCATATGCCTGATGTGGTAAAAGCTATTCACATAATCATTTATAATGTATGAGAGGATTATTAGGAGCCTCCTTCCACATTGTTTTTATTAACAGGCAGGCAGATAAATACAATAGATGCTGCTATATGACAGTCCTGTTGCCAAACCTTCAGTGTAATGAATCAAATTCAGTGAGAAACCCCAAGCCCTTAAGCTCTGCAAAGTAGTGACAACAAACAACCCTACTAATATGCATGCAGGAAGCAGGAAGAGCCCATAGTTCATTTACGTCTGACTTCCTCTCCTCGTCTCTTTCCGTCTGCCTCTATATGGAGGTATACTTTGAAATAAACAGAATCTGTATATTGTTCCGTAGTGGTGCCCAAAAAAAGCGGAGCAGAAACCCTTAATTATGAGCGAGCTCTGTGAGTGCGGCGTGGGCCCGTGCAGGGGAAACCAGCGAGCTGTTTGGCTCACCCAGACCATCACAGAGGCCAGGCCGGGCATGTTTTACTGATCCTGTACTTAAGTGAAACCAAAAGTATTGTTATTCCCTCTCTGGTTTCATGAATGTCTCCCATAAAAAAGAGAGAGAGAGAGAAAGGGAACATTGGGCCTCTGGGAAGCACTTGGTTTGATTTGTAGCGTAAAATTTCGATGCATTTCAACATTTTTCTTTGAAGCGTGGGAGGTGTGCTTCATCAGTTCGGTCATCTCTAATGAAAGATAGATGGAGATAAAAATAATTCTCTAATTGATGGGTAATGGAGGAATGGAATTTGGACCCGGGTTAATGTTTTGTCTGATGTTCTCTGTTGTGCTGGCTCTCCCCTTCCTATGTCATTTCCTGTGGCCACAGCAAGAAACTACGTGTGAAATCTTTATTGCTGTACAATAACCTGGCACCTACAGCAGACAGAAAGGGTCATTAATCTTTGGCACATGTTGCGTTGATAAACCCGTTGCTACAGGAAGTGAATTGCCCAACTTTTCTTGGTTCTAGTGTTTTTATTGGCAGACACATGTCCACCCTCTGGAACCTATTAAAGTCTGCTCAATCTGGCACATTCTCTCACATACAGACACGATAACCATGCATGAGTGTGCATGCTCCCACACACACACACACACACACACATTTACACCTACACAAGCACATATGCCCACTCACTTCACAATGTGTCACAATGTGAAAGCTGAATTATTGCACTTGTCTGGAGCTTGTACATTTGATTTGTGCTCCAGTGTGATTTATCAAAAGTAACAGGCCTACATGTGCACTCTCGCCCCGACATGGCTCCCCACACACCCTACAAACAATTAGCCAGGATTGTTCATGTTCTACACTAACCAGGTCTGGTTAATTCATTACACTGACTGTCAGTTTGCGGGGATCTGAGGGCGGCCTGTGTCTCTTCAACCATGTATCATGTCAAGCATATATGTGCTGGAAAGAGATACGTGTCAAAGATGTGAAACAGTTGCGGGACCCAGTTGCCGTCAGTGATAGTGTGTTTTGTGACTCTGAGCAGTATAATGGTGACGGGGCTCGACACATGGCGACCAGGGGACCCCAACACCCCGCTGCCCAAGTCCTAGCTGTGTTACTGCGGGCTGTGAAGGTATGTGAGGTATTCCACTGTAAAATGTAACCAGGAGACAAGGAGTATATTCTTTGCAGGCTCATGTCTGGGCCTCGGGGGCTGAGTAACTGTAGCCTTGCAAGAGAAGCCTCACACTTACCAAAATCTGCCGGGGATGAGATGAAACAAAAGTGTTCCCAGACAGCAGAAAAACTCTCCAAATCCTATCTCATCTGGATACGTTAACGTTAAAGTCACAGCTCCGAGCAGTCATATTGTCTTACAGCCTTTTGTTGATATTCCTTGAAAATCAAGTCTCTCTTCTACATTTCTATCCCGCTGTTTATTTTGATGAGCTGTCGAAATTGAGCGGAAAGCTGTGTCACTGTTAGAGACGTATTTATTTGAACACATGGTTGCTGTTACTATTATCGTGATTACCCACTGAGATTCCTTTTTTTGCATGGTTTGATCTTTTTTTGGACACAATTCCAGCGTCCTGGTCTTGTATCAATTCAGACCAATTATCCCCCAATCCCTTTCCCACTGTCCCCTTTTCCTCTCCACTGTGAGTCACATGTTTATGCATGATTCTCTCACCAGTTTTAGTCATACGCCGCCCGAAATCACTATAAACAGATCATCATGGTGTTCAAGTTGAATTATGTTTAAAGATGAGATGGAATGGGTTTGTTTAAATAAAGGTTTTATTGGAAGAGTTATGAAGGAGATGATTGGGCAGAGGAAGAAGGATGGGGAACGGGGTTCAGTTGTGTTTAGATACCAGTGGTTTTAATGAGGTGCCCCGTCTTCCAAACCACCTTAGTCAGTATCGCTGACATGTGTGTGTTGTTAGACCCAAAGGTCTGGAGAGAAAATGTAGCCTCTCCTCAGGAATATTAGCCCTTACTGTCCTTCAGGCAGTTTATTTCTGTGTTACAGGAAAGCTATAGGTGAATTAATTTCTTCAAAGTTCAGGCAGGACAATGGGTGGCCTCATGTCAATGGACCAATCAGACTCTCTTTATACTTTCTATGATCACAGGCAATGAAAAATATATAAAACTCTGGTCATTGTTGGTCACGGTTATCTCAAGTCTGTCCCACTCAAACTTGGTTCCCCAGCGATCTCTCCTTTTCTGTCCAACTTTATAAATATCTGACCCACTTAACTCTATCCCATGCTTGTAGGAACTATACCGAGAATTTAAACGGAAATTGTCACTTTGCATTATTTTGCATGTGGTAGCCTAGACTCTTCGCCAAGTCCAAAATCCCCATGGAGGATATGACTGGGCTTTTTGAAAAATGCCAAAAGCAAAGGCTGTGGTGAAAGAATATCCGCAAAATATGCCTTATATAACAATATAATCTGAACAGCATCAAATATAACAGAATTGATTTCAGCTACTCGTGATAACAATGAAAGGGGAAGGCGGAATACAAAAGTACTGGTGAGCGACTTCCTTACCTCACACCTGAACACAGGTTTTGTTGCCAAACCTCAATATCCTGATTGTGTTGTACTCTCTAATTACTAAGATTTTCATATCATTGCATTGAACGCTTGTAACGCTTGCCATTTCTACCATGAGGGCCAGTCTTTTTTGCTTTGTGAAAGGAAGTGCATTTTGAAGCTACATCAGTACTAAGCTGGGTAAATTTAAAAATGGCCTGCGTGTGTATCTTTAGTCCATATTCGGCTGTTTTTGTAAAGTTTCCCATCCACACTGGTGTACACTCAACAAAACACAAAAACAATGACATCTACTCTATTGGACATGCGTATGTCTGTAATCCAAGTTGTTTCTGATGTTTACAGAAGTGTTGGCATAGCTGTGTTAACCTGCAAAATCAGGGTTCTTGGATAGTGGCGGTAACTTGGCTGCATGCATAACGCACCAGCAGGACTTCAAAATCGAGAAACAAGCTGGACAATAGCAAGCTGGACGTCTTTGTTTGGACATCCACACTACAAGCTTAGACTGTTGTATTAAACTTTAGCCACTTTGGACTGGAAAACATCCATTTTTGGAGGTGGCTGACCAAAACAGAGGAAAAAAAAAAAAGATATGTTTTCAAGTCGACCTGGTGTAGAGTGGAGAAGGTTCGCCGTCTGTTACTTCTTTTTTTTTTTAACTATTCAATTAGGATGGTGTGAATGTGTTGTTCACAGTTCTGCTTTATGATACTTGACCACTGATTTCCTCGAATAGGCAGGATCACACAACAAAGTGAGAAACATGTTTTTTAAGCCATAGCACATAGACACTCAGGCAGAGAAAATGATTATTTAATATATGAGAGCAGTGTAGGGATGTGTAACCACTGGAAGGAACATTTAATGGCTCCTCTATTGTAAAACCAGCTATACAAACCCATGAGTCCCTTTGGATGGGATGTTGCAAAGAAGCAATCTGCCCTCTGGTTTCAAACCTAAGAAATTTGTAGCAATAGCAGGGGGTTTGGGCTGCGCTGCAAGCTGTGGCCGGGGCATTTCCTCGGGAAACTGTAGCAGTGAGTCTGAGGGTGTCCTGGTTTGTTATTTGTGGCTCTAAACGTCACTTTTCTATGTATGGTAGTGACCGGAAGGAAGGGCAGACAACAGAGAAGCACACTAAGTCACAAAGGCCTGTCACCATGATAATGTTTTTGACTCCTTGTGACTTTTTTGACTTTTGACATCTTCACACGTTTCCCCCTACCTTTGAGAACATTCACTAAAAATGCAGCCAACAGGGCATTAAAAGCACTTCAGAGGAACTGCAATCAATATTTTCATCCCTGAGACATATTCCATGTTTTTACTGCACACAAGGTATTTCTCCCTTTCCATCGCCTCTCTCAAACAACTATTATCTGTTAGTCATTTTGCTCATCATTTTTTCCTTTATTATGAGTTGCATGGAAGTCGGACGTGATTTGTGCTCTTCATATTCAACAGTTGAGGCAGTGGTCACACAAAAGAAAGGAAGGAAGGCCCAAGCCCCTGACTCACTCTTTGGAACTTTAATGACCCCCCCACAACACCCACCCACCCACACACACACACACACACACACCCACACATGCACACGTATACACAACCAGACTCACATGAGTACACATTGATGTCAGTTTCAGACACACTCCATTAACTGCCACTGAGTCACAAACTGGTGTCACTGCCGGTGCAGTGAGCACAGACAATCGCACAGTGACAAATATTGGACTTAAATGACTAATGGCGGTCACACCTGTGAACTGTAAGGGCTGATGCAGCAGTGAAAACCAGGCCACTGAGAGAAGACAAAGACAGGATTTGTTTTTGCAGAATCCCATCTGGTCTTTGTGCCAGTAAAAAAAAGGGAGAGTATTTCGATGAAGGGTGAAATATTTACACTAAGCAGCAGGCCGTGTCTTTATGTGGCCGCTGGTTAAACTGTGTGCAGGCCAGGCCGGGGCTAAAGATGACCCACCAGTATAGTGAAGCTCTGGTTTCCCACACACCACTGTTCTCTTCCAACTTTGTATCCTGCCTGTGTTGAGTGCATTAAGGTGACAACGCTCTCACCCTCTGACCGCCACATGCAGGGCCTTGGCGCAAAACATCGAGCAGCTAGGACCTCTCACGGGAGTTTGTGCAAAAGTCACGAAATGTAATCTGCAGATTTGTGTCCATCAACACGAATTGTCCATTTTTTTTCCTCATGCATACGGACACAAATTTATGTCCAAATTCAACTGATGTCCATGAACATGATTTTTTCTTTATCAGAAGTAGCTAAAGCCACTTCCTACAGGGGGCTGAATTTTGGTACCTTTAGCCAACAAAAACAAATATCCAGGTGAGGAAAGGTTAGATTTGGGCATAAAAACACTAGGTTAATGTTAGGGAAATGTTAGGTTTACGCACCAAAACTGGAAATTGGACATGGTCTCATCACCTCGCCAGTCTCCCTCTGAAGACTTCCTGTAAAGCCCTTTGAGACAAATTTGTAATTTGTGATTCTGGGCTATATAAATAAATAAAATTGAATTGAATTGAAATTGAAATTGAAGACTTTGTGGCACTTTTTTGTGGCCCTTGTTTTGAAGTTGTGCTGACTGTCATGAAAAAATGAACGATTTGTGTCTGTGGACATGAATCTAATTACATTTTTGTGACTACATGACAAACTGCTGTGAGACTGGGCTGGCTAGGAAGATGCTTGTCAGTGCAAAGATGCAGGTAGACTGGCAGAACACTGAGATAACCCAGGGTACACCTGGCAAGTCAGGACAAGAGACTGGCATGGTCAAGGTAAACTTTGAAGCTGGCATCTACTGCAGCAGACAGTCACTTTGATGGCTTGGTGCTGATCAGTGTAACTGCTGAAAACCAAAGCTGATTCCTCACATGTGTTACCTCATTTACATACCAAAACCTGTAATCAGACTCTCCCAAATTGATTTGATTTGATAGTTCAGTGTTATTCAGTCAGTAATTACATTTAGATTGCAGTCCAGGTGAGGTTATCTTGGGTGCATGTGTTCCATGTAGACTTGAATACAACTTTGGTGGAAAAAAAGAGGATTGAAGAATAGCATAACCTCAAAACAACAACAACAACAACAACAACATTACTCTGCGCTAGATTATTTCATTATTATAGCCTGACCATGCCCCGCCCCACATACTTTAACCCTGTTTAACCCTTCAGATGTTTGTTGTTGTTCCTGAACACTTCTTGAAAGAGTTGCCACACTACATGTATATGCCTTTGCACAGCACAAGTGCAGAGGTCATGCCCTCAGTGATAACTTAACCACATTAATGATTATATCTGTCTGCGCTTAAGGTTTCTGGGTGCAGCAGGTGTTGCATTTTGCACAAGAGACAAGGCGCATTTAAAGCACACTGTGGCCTTGCGGCTGTGATCACACTTACGCTTTAAAAGAGTGTGAGTGCCTTTTGCTTGCAGCTATGTAGCACATGCGAAAAAGAAACACAGTAGAAAGCAACATTTCAAATGATGCGGTTGACATTTTAGTAAATTCTGCGTACATACAAGTGTGTTTCCATACAAGTGTGGAAACATGTTTCTTGTAAATGCGAAAATATGTCTGATCGTCTTGTAAAGAAATAGTGTGATTCAAAGCAGGGAAAGTCAAATGGAATATTTTAATTCTTGTAACCTATGTGGGCTGAGTTAACCACACGCTGATATACACTCTTTGTATTCAGACCACTGCTCACCATTTGCTCACACTAATAGCCTTGACAGCTCAGCCTAGTACACTTAATACCTCTGTTTGTTAACTAATCAGTGAATGCGACTTCTTTCAAATGAACCCTGGTGAACTTTCAGCTGCAAGGAGGATTTTAAAGTGAATGGGAGTTACTCTATAAAACACGCCTCTTGCTCAGGATCCCTGTGTCGCCGTGTGAGATCAGCTAATATCAGCACATAATATGACTTGAATGATGGAATAGGTTACACATCTTTCCTGACCCGGGGTTGACTAATGCTCGCTGCCATCAGGTCAAAATTTCCTGTTATTTCTCCCATTTGATGTATTTCCTTCTTTCCCAAAATGTTTGGGCTTTATCACATGAAAGGTCATTTCCCGCAGATGGCAGCAAATTTGATGCCTGCGCTCAGTTGAGCTGTTTTGTCTCCAAAACTGCCTCTCCAGGGCTGGTGTGGTGTTATGTTCAATCTAATCTGGAATAGAATGTGTTCGATTTCTAGTGAAATCTCTGGATTTTACCCAGTCAAGGAAAAACTGTTTTGATATAGCTAATGTATGTGTGAAAGAATTAACTGGCAACTCTTCTATATAACACTATGCGTATTGATTGACATTTAATTGACAGCATAGATATCCTGTTTAGGACAGAGACTATATACTAAAGGCAGAGAAGGTGTAGTCTAAAGTCACCGCTGTCATTACAGACAGTAACAGGCTGTGGTTATTTCAGGGCTGTCATAAAAATCCTATTTAAAGCACAACCACTAAGGCTGGGTGGGTGATGGAGAAAATCGATGCAAATCTCCATTTATTTACGCTTTTTTTTTTATACATAATATACAGTCATATGTTACCAATGATTTTGCCACTGATTGTTGTACCATAAAGATTTAAAATTGATCAGTTTTATATGTGCCATAAAGATTTATGTGAGTTCAGTCAGTAAATTGACTAAACCAGTTGTTTTCAGTCATTATGTTTGAGAAATCAGATGACTGAGAATAACCGAGTTATTGCAGGAAATTGGGGTTCAGGGTTTTTTGAGGGGCTTCCAAGGGGGTCCTCGGCAAAATTTTGAATAATTTAATTTTCACTATAATTAAATTAACTAGAAATTGTTACAGAAATGATTGAAATTAATCTCATCACTTGGAATCTATTTGTAAGTTTTCCATGTGGTATGACATGTAAACAATATAATACTCAGCACAAATCAAAATACCTTCTTATATCAGGTTTGCAAGGGCAGAACCACGTCAAATAGGGGTCCGCAGCTTAGAGAAATTCAATGTAGTGGTCCAGAACATGACAAGGTTTGAAAACCCCTGCATTGAACTATATTGCACCTTTAAATAGTGAGTGGCCTGGTCACTTAGTCGGTGAAGGTGCAACTATATCACCATCATATCTCCTGGATGCACCATGTCATCTAATGTTATCTCCCATCTGTCAGCTTTTTATTTTTAACTGCTTACCACAGATGACATATACAAAGGGTTAAAAAAAAAAAAAAAAAAATCTACCAAGCCTTGCAGCTGCACCAAGGTGCCTGAGTCAAGAAGAAGCAAGGAAATGGAGAGTAGTTCAACTGGGGAGCAGTCTGACGAAGCTGCAGTCATAACTCTTCTCTACATCCCTGAATATTGCCCCACACTTTGCCCTTATTTATTCCTGGGGGCTGCTGTGTGGTATGTTTTCACTCTGTGGGAGAATTCCAGCGTAGAGGCAACCAGTGAGATTTTCCTGGCCCTGCATGCCTCGCTCCTGTGGGGACGGAGACATTAATAGCACCGCTCTGCCATCACTCTGTTTTACTCTGCTGTGGGTGTGCCTGTTTTTCCCATGACTTCATGAACTGTTTGTACTGTTTTGAAGGGCTACCAACATCTGGCCAACACGTTGCATCACAAAGGGATAATTTGGCCGTGCTCCAAGAGTGGCCGATCGATGAATACCTGAGTGCATTGTTTACTTTTTTTCAGGATGTGCTTTGTAAAGAATGAGAAGCATGAACCTAATGTTAGGACTGCTAACATCATGTGATCTGAGGGGCTGCTGCTGTAAGTGCTAACTGGCTGCTCGTGTTGGTTTTGCTCTGTAGGCAAATGCTATTCTTGTAGGTACATCCTCTCATATTATGTGGTTTGCAGCTCTGTATTCTTGCATATGAACAGCACGCTTAAAACTACCATTGTTTACAGCCGTTTGTGCTGGTGTGAAGACCATTGCATGTTGCTTATCTGACACAGTCATTTAAATTCCCTTTGTTCCCCATTTTGATTATTGCTTTTGCATCATTTATGTTATAAAGAGATCTTTGCATCATAAAAACAGAAAAAAAAAAACTTTTTTCACTCATGACCTGCTGACTGGATGCCATCAAGGGCAGCAGAAGATAAAGGTCGGTTAACCACATTTAGGTTCTCACTTTGCAAAAGATTACAGTAAAAAGTGTTGGACCCTAGAATTACCCACCATGCAGACCAAAATAAATAAGCGGTCTTCAGTGAAGGTACAATTTTATCCTTCTCCACCCACTCCTCCTTTTCCTGCTTCCTTCTCCTCTCTTCTAACACGGTGGCTGCAAAGTGTGCAATCAATTATGATCACAAATACTGCTCGGCTGGGGATTTTCAGATAGATATGAGACATTTGTTCCAATTCTAACAAGGCTGGATGAAAGATAAGAATGAAAATGAAAGGAAATGGTAATACTACTTGCAATGCATTTTGACAGGAAGTCATTATTTACCAATTTAGTCCTGTCTGTGAAGGACTGGAATGGCGTGGGCGTGCTGGGAGTCTTGGGGTCTCTTGGTCCTCCAGATTTCGGTGCTGATATAGCTGTATGTCGGGCCCTAAAGTCCTTTTTGTAGTGGAAGTTGTAGGGTCTTTCCTGTCTTTCTCTCTCCCCCTTATATGTTCTTCTTAACACATGGCATGCTCATGTGCTTTTAGTTACACATTATGTAAATACAAAGCAAATATTCCTCAGATGTCAAGCATGGAAAAAAGCAAACTCTGTCAATTAAAGGTTTAACCTCCAAATCCCCCTGAACATTGTTAAAATTCCCCTGTCTGCCACATGTTTGTTGTTTAACTCAAGTCACACAAAAAACAGCAGTTAACACTGCATTGTTTCAACAATTGATACCATTGACTTGCCTTCTGTGTCTAGACGGTGAGATACGGCTATCTAAATGACTACCTGATTTCTGAGGGAACAGAGAGCCGGATTCCTGAGGCTATTGTTTGGAAAGACAGGCCAAGGCCTTGATGTGGGCTCTGGGAGCAGATAAAATGCCCACAGAAGGATGTGTGTTTGCTCATCAAGTGAAACTGGTCCGGGAAACACATGGCCTCACTGATCACTGATGAGCTCACTTCATTTCCTCTGATTGGACAGGAAACAGGGCAGGTAGATATCCAGCAGGCCATCTCCTGAGGCCTTCCAGGGAATTTTGCTGAAATTGTGTTCTGGCTCCGGGAACAATGCACAGAATGTGCAGGCCATGAGAAATATTCACCACGGTGACCCATACAGTTCGAGTATACATGTAGGAGCAGCATAGGCATTCAATGTAAACAGTTTATAAATCTGCGGCCTTAGGTCAATGCAACAGCAAGGAGTCCTTAAAAAGCTCATAAATTATCAGCATGCAAGTTTATTTTCACTTTATGGTGAAACGCCACAAGACATGCACGACTGGGGAACTGGGTTTGACTGGTTATTCGTCATGTTTGTGTAGCAGTGCAGCTCTGAGAGCCACAGTTTATAAAGTCCCATTTCAGATGATTTGACAGGTGTGGTCGTAATAGTCACCACACGGTCATCAGCAAGAGAGTGGAAATTATTCCAAAATGTGAGAGAGGCACAGAAAATATGGCCTTGACAGGAGATACAATCACTAATTCCTGCACTTTCAGTACTATTTTTGTTACTGCTTGTCCTTCACACCCCAAGGTCAGCTTCCAAAATCCAGCCCATCTGACAGTCCAGCCTGAGCTGGCACTATAACGCGTGCAGTCAGCAGCAGCTGATGACAGTCTCTGGCAATCTACCAGCCAGTCTGTTTACTAAAGTTCTCCTGTTTGGATTTATTTCCTATAGGCTCACACTGGGTCCCTGGAGTTATTATTTTGAATAAAAAATAGATACTGCATGTATACATCTTTCTAAATGGACTGTGTGCTGAGCATCAGACCAGACTGGAGTGTGATAAACACAGTCTGTACAGGAGTGTAATCTACTACTACTGCACGTTGGTACAATCTAATAATCACAAAACAGTGCGATCAGTGAAATCTCCTGATATTTGCTGAGGGTCAGTATAATTTGGAGGAATTAGGAGGAAACTTGTTTGTGTTTTCCTCGGAGTAACAATACTTCAAATTGTCAGTAGCATTTTTCACTTTAAATATTTTGCTTGTGTGTATCTAAAAACCTAGTATTGTGGTATCCTGGGGGAGTAGCAGATAAAGTGTGTACCTCGTAACATTAAGGGCGAGTCCTTGCCCCATAACTCCGGTCCAGTTCCAGCCTGAATCTTGTGCTGCATGCCATCCTTTCACTCTCCGTCCAGTCTTTCCTGTCTCTCACCACCATTTATTGTTTATTGTATAATGTATATTGTTTATTGTTTATTGTTTACTGTTTACTCATTCACCAGTAGCTTTTGCAAATGTGATTGCTAGTCTTCCTGGGTTCTGTGGAAACAAATACACAAAACGATGGAGGAAATGATTCTAGTCGAAATGAAAACAACCAAAACGAAATACAAATACACTAAGAAAACAATCAGCAGACAGAAAAAAAAGTAAAGCGCACCAACTAAAATAAAGCTAAAAACAAAACTGAAACAAACTAAAATAAAGAAATTAAGATTGAACCGAGTATTGGATATACAAGATCAGAGAAAAACTCTAACAGCTATGCTGACTATCTGCAGGCGGAAATAAAATCCAGAAAATTACCTGGTACCCAAGGCAAGTGGAGTCAAGTCATGTTGAGTCGTACCGTGGAAAAGAGATACCACATCCACTGATGTCACAATCTCCATATTTCCCCTGTTTGACCAGTTGCTCATTTTGTTCCGTGTTTGTTTTGTTTTTGCCAGAAGCTCTATCACCTTATCACTCCTCACCTGCAGATGGTTGGCAAACTCCTCTTTATGTGTCCTCCTATATTATCCTTGGCTGTTGGCCTGTCAGAAGATGTGTTTCTGCATGGATTCAAACTGCAAACCTTTCTTGGGTATTTGTGACCATTTTGATTAACTAATCCGTATTTAGTTAAGTGCAATGCAAAGATGTTATGAAAGAGAATTACAGTTATATGCAACACTTCCATCAACGAGGTGTCAGCACAAAGCATCCCATGACAAACAGCAGACTTAAACACAAGAAACAGTTTAACATGATTACAGCATATAATTTTGGCACTGTTACATGACTGTCTGTGGTTTTGTTCACAGGGTGGCGTAGAATAGCGGGGTGTAAACATGGCTCCAGTGTCCTTTTAGTTTCCCTTGCTTAGAAACAGAACAGAAACAGAAAAAAAACCCCTGTTGCCTTGCACCCATTACCTCCTCCCCACTCACACAGTCCCTTATCGCATCTTGTCATCAAACACTCATATCCTCACATTGTCCCAGAGGAAAGCCGACCTCCCAGCTGTCGATATAAACTCGATCCAACCCTCCCGTTCCCCTCCTCCCTCGAAGTAAAAAAGTACCGTGGGGTGACAGGGCAGAAACATTTCACTCCAAGGAGACGCTTGATGAAGTCCATTCTTGGCCCGTTGCAAGCCGACTCAAAGATCCTTCCAAGTGTCTAAAAAGGGAACGTTTGTCCCCGTCAGCCCCCCCCCCCTCTCCACCTCTACCCTTTGCACACTCTTTTTCTTGGATTTGGGATGCAGCTGTAGCCTCGTTTGACGTCTGGGGGGCAACGGAAGGGGTTGTGGGGTCGGGGAGGGCAAGCACGGGGGTGTTTGGAAAGGTGAACACGCTCTGCAGCGGCACTGTGGAGATGCAACCAGAGGCCGCCACTTTTCCTTCAGTCTTTGTCTCTCTCTCCCTCTCTCTCTCTCTCTCTCTCTCTCTCTCTCTCTCTCTCTCTCTCTCCCTCTCAGTGAGTGGTCAGTCTGTTGGGTTGCTATGTTACAGCTGTGTTCCTGGAAAAAAACGCACGTCCTTGTTCACCTCCAGCCCTGAGGAATCCCTCATCGCTGCTTTTATTGGCCAGCCGCTGCACCAGTGTCCCTGCCATTTTCTTCATGCTAGTGGGCCGATCTGCCTTATTCTTCTTTGTGTCAACATATTAATACTTGTTCCAGGGGGAAAAAAATCCTGAAACAAATCCTCCTCCATTGGCAGATTTGTTTCATGTGTTTTAAGACCAAACAAGATCTTTAAAGGTCTATTCATGCCAAAGATACAAAAAGAAAAACATTTTTAAACAAAGCAATGCATGTCTATGAACTGTTTCACACCAAGTCAGAAATTGCACTGCAAAGATTTCCCCCCTTTTTGCATGGGCTAGGCTTTTATTTATATATTTATTTAATTATTTATTTTTTTTTGACAGTACAACTCCACTGTTTTGGGCAAAATATCTTTATCTGACTTACCCTGAGTGAGACAAGATGTTTGATACCATTTACGCCTCTGTACGTCTAGTGGTTCAGTTCCTATGGGTAGCATTTCATGTTAGCTTAGCATAAAGACTTGAAGTCTATGGGAGCTGTTAGCCTAGCTCCATCAAAGTGCAAAAATAAATCTTACAGCTGTCTTATTTGCACAGCATGTCATCTATATTTGAAATATACATGAAGGAGGTTGGCCAAACTTGAGAGACACAGGCACCAGAAGATTTGACTCGGAATGGACAGAACCGCGTCTGAACCTTCTCTAAGAATGATGGGAAGTTGGCACTGCATCACATGTTTTATTATGTAACTTTTTTACTGCTGTGGTTAAAGTGCCTGCAGTAACATGGCCCATAAAGTTTGACTCAGCAACACTCCTTCACCTACGTCAGTACACCTTCGTCATTACACACACACACACACACACACACACACACGCACGCACTTGTATTACCTTACCAGCTATATTCATTCCCAACCCCGGCTCAAACCTTGACCCTTATCCTACTTAATCCTAACTCTGATCTTAACTGTAAACCAAAGTGCTATCCTAAACTCGGCCTTTAACTAAACCAGGACAGACACTCTAACCGCACCAGATTTTCAAGTGACCCGCAACTTCCCGTCTGTCACACCTCTCAGTGTTTTCAGTTTGACTCAGCGGAGCTCAATTACGGAATAAAATTACAAACACATTTATTGCTATGTAATTTTAACAAACAAGATATGTAGTCACTAACTTGTTCACCAGCACATTCACTCATGTACACACTCACTCTTACTCTTACTCATGCAAATGGCCCTTAGGTGACTCTGGGAAGATTTTGTTTTTTACATCCTTGAATTTTTCCAACTTTTTGTTTTTGTAATCAGGAGGCTGTCATAGTTTCTGTCCTTTGGTACACAACTGTTCCTATATTTGCCTGTTATCTATAAAACCTAAATCTATGTTGTTGTTTTTTAATGTCTTCATGATTGTGAATTCCTTTTTTATCACTGTGATGACATTTGATCCTATAATGTAAAGAAAAAGAGGAACACACACAGACACACACACAGAGCGCAACCACAGACATCTTCCCCGTGAGACACCCAGGGCTCACCACAGGCAGCACCCAGACAGGCCTCGTGCACTGGGGACCATCGAGGCCACAACAAGGCCGTTGTTACTGATAGCCAGCTGATTCACTGCAAACTGGCTGCACGATTTACATCCCATTGCTGTCATCATGTGAAAACCTCAAAACTCGAGGTTTGCCGCATTGCAAAAAAAAAAAAAGATTGATAAAATTTTCCAACATGACATCATTCCTAAAACCATTATCTTAACTCTAGAAGCTGTCATTTTGGAGATACAAGATTTGCTCATGACATGGTTGATATGTAAACGTGGAAACATGCACATTAGAACTTTGCAGATTAGTATACGAGCAAAAAGATAGATGACTTTTATTGCTCCAAATGAGAAACTCTGCTTTAAAACTTGTAGAGGTGCAGTAAGAGCAGCTCACACACTTTTCTTTTTTATATACTTTGTAAGATAGGCTTTGACATGCATCATAAAAAGTTTGGCAGACACATCAAGGCGTGCTGTCATGGATGTTAGACATACATACAACACATGTACTAAATGAGTATGAATACAATTACACATTGGCACACACACACACACACACACACACACACACACACACACACACACACACACACACACACACACACACATATACACACACTGTTCAACTATAAGGATTACAATATAACTGACAGGCATGAACATGTAGGACATTAATCAGGAGTTGCCTGAGATAATTCTGTTATCTGCATTACCTACAGGCGATACTAAACAGACTGTGTGATTTCTGATAAGATTAGTCAACTAAGCCCAAACAAGATTTTCTTGGGAACAGGGGCCTCCTCCCTCCTCACTATCACTTTCTCTGTCTTCTGTCATAGTTAATCACATGGCATATAGCTCGACAGGGGGAAACTGGCCTCTCAGTTTGGTAAATATAGGGATTATATTCTTAAATAAGCTGTACATGATTCATGGAGCTGCTCAGTCAAAGCCTGGGAGATTACTGAGGCTGCTGTCTATGGGAAAACAATGATATACGCACAGAGGAGACAAGCGAGGCAACGTTGGTTTGGTATAAAAGGGCATTGACAGTATGAAGGACGTCTCAGCGTGAAGTGAACACGGAGCTCTGTGCTGCTGGCCGGGATGGTGTGATGTAAGGTTTCCCCTCACTCGGCTCCTCCTGGATTCCCATCATCTCAGCTATTTTAAAAGGCCCCTTGTTTCCCATTAAATACTGTCCATAAATACCTCCAGCATCCCAACAAACCACATTAGGACCTGATGCCTGGGGAATGTTATTACAGCATACTGTAGGGAGCTGAGTGCAAGAGCCTCAGCCTCATGACATAATGCATCCCTCCTCTTGGCCGTGTCATATCTCAAGGTCCAAAAAAATTAAAAAGGAAGCAGAGCTGACTGGAGCCTGACTGATAAGTGATAAGTGAAACCAGGCAGGGCTGCAGCAGTCAGGTTTCCTCGGTGCTGGTGGATGTCGGAAGAACAACTTGTACCCTTGAAACAGGTAAAAATAATAGTTGCCGTGACCTTATAATGCACAGAAGAAAAAAACTGATTTGATGCAACGCTGCCTGTGGAGGAACTCTAACTTGTGGGGTTTCAGGGGAGATCCTCAACAAAATGAGGGATTGTTTAATTTCACTGTATTTTAATTCACTAGAAATGTTTATATATATATAAAAAAATGTATATTATTATTACCGCATTGTAATTGAAGTTGACTGTTTTGAATCTATTTCTCAGTGTTCAAGAGACATCTTAACAATTTAATACTTAACACAAATCAAAATATGTTTTTCTATTAGGGTCCATATAGGGCAAAATCATTTCAAAAGAGTGTCTGTGACTTGATGAAACTCAACAATGGGGCCCCAGTCCATGAAAAAAAAAAAAAAAAAAAAGAAAACTCCTGTGACATACGGTGAGCCTATTTGTTTCCGCTGTCCTGCTGTAATGCAACATCTCACACATGACAAATCGGTAATGACGTGCATGATTTCAGTGAAGTTTAATCGGGCTGTTAAACACATTGTTTTCTATTCTAGACAATGTTGAGGCTTTAGAAACTAGAGCAAGTTGAGGTGAGGTTTGACCCAGATGACTGAGCTGGCATCAGTCAGGCATGCACCAGCAGTCTGCCACTCGTCGCTGGCAGCCATGGCAGAGTGTGGCATTTGAATACAGGATGCCCCGTGGTTTTGCGCAGTGGCTGCTTATAATTGTTTCTTTTTGCTTTGGTCTTTCTGCTTTCCGTATATGCATATATGGGCACCTGCATGTGTCTGTGCACCTGTTTGTGTGTGACAGGGAGAGGGGGAACAACAGGCCCAGAGTTTCCCCAGGAATGCTGACGAGCGCTACAGACACACACTGCACAGGATGTCTGTGGGAAAATATGAAACCTTATTCTCCCAACGGAGGTGTGAAGTGCCTCCCTCATTTTCCACATCCAAACTAAAGAAAACGAAAAAAAAAAAAAAAAAAAAAAAAAAAGCTGTTTTAGAACACCATGCTTGGTTTAGTTATTTTTTATTATTATTGTTTTTTTTTTTTTTTTTTTTAGAAATATTTCATTACATTGCTACCACTGCTCCCTCTGAGCCAGGGGTGTCAGACTCATATTAGGTAGTGGGGCACATTCGTTCAAATGAGTCCTCACAGGGGCCGGATTCTCTTTTGCAAACGTCAATATGACTCAAATTGACACATAGATATTGCAGGTTACCTTCTGATTTATTTTTTAAATCAATCATCAATCTGTAGCCTACCAATCAATGATAAATTGCATGTTGGCTCATGAAAATAACACAGTGTAGAATTGCATAGAGCAGAAGAGAGAAATGCAACAAATATATAGCATACATGTTTACCATTTACCTCCAAGAAGAAAATAAAATAACTGCTCCTTCCATTTTTCTTGAAAATTCTACATTGCATGTCAAGTTTTCTCTTTTTTTTAATAGCAGTTTTGCTAAACTAATATAACGCAGCAGCGGTCAGTACAGCAACTAGCCTGGGCTTTTTCCTATATTTTATGGGTGATTCTACTTAATGTATCATAATTTATCATCAACTGATCAAATAATCATAGAAACCTCTTATTTAGCTTATTACACATAGTTGATAATAACTAGATGCAAATATTTCAATTTTATTTTGACTGAATAATATGTTTGTTTGATTTGTTTTTTCCGTTTTCCTTTCATAACCCATATCTTTGGCATCTCTTCTCTAAGCCATTTTGTGTTCAGTCCTCGGTAATGGAAGAGTCTGCAGGTTTTCCTTCCAACCAAACTCATCACAGCCTGGTTTCACTGTTAAACAAACCATCAACCGGGGGGGGGAGGAAGTGGAATCTGCAAAGTCAGCTGCTGTTTTGTGTGGTTGAATTGAAAAAATCTGCATAATCTTCCATGACGCTGAATAATGAAGACTAGTCACCACTACGTAGATGCACACGGTAATATTTAACATTTTAAAGTAAAAATAATAATGAAAAACGACACAAAATAAAGTGAACCTTCATGTCTGCTTCCCTTGTATAAAACAAAACAAATTTAATAAGCCTAAAAAGCAAAATTATTTTGTAAGGAAACATCTTAAGCTGACTCATAACTTTAGTAGTAAACTATAATGTGTGGCTCTTATGTCAGCAGTCATTTCAAAAGTGCATATAATTTTCCTTAGTGGTGAATCAGACCCCATATTGCATGATCATCATAGTGCACGTCCTCTTTCTGAGAAGAGCAGCAGAACAGCATTTAACAACCAACGGAGCACATGCAAAACAATCCGCCTGGCTCCCAAAATGAAAGCACTGAGTGTGTGACCTAAGGTAAAACTTGGAGTTAGTGTCCTGCAACAGTGCGATCATGCCTCAGGGTGAAAAGCAGCTTGCATTATGCTGATGTATTTTCTCTGCAGGGGTACAATCAGTTCCTCCGGGCTAAATGGGAACCCCTGGGACCCTGAGCATCAGCTTTGAAGTAGAGGCTGACTCCCATGAAGATAATCACTGCTCTGCTGAGGACAATCCAAATCCCCTACGTTACTCACTATGGTGATCAAGCTTGTTTGTATTGTTACATAAGAATGTGGAATTTGGTACCAACTTTGCCAATAATAACACAATAATGTACATGCTTTGTGCCGAAATTAGATTTTATGGCACTCACTGAGGTGCTTCGATACTATCAAGTATCAAATAATTTGCTACTGAATGTCATTTGGTACCAAATTTCAATAACTTTCATCAGCGTCAGTGAGCCAATAAGCATGCAGCATACTTGTACCAAGATTTAGTAATGTTGGTGATTGGCCATCTGATGTTACACGTCATAGAGCCATGCAGGAAAAGCATTAAACCCAGAGGTGTTATTAAATGATTTTATAACAAGATTTTAAAAACATGTCATTCATGGTACCAGTATTGAAAATTTCTGAATGATACCCAGCCCTGAAACACACACTATGCAATTTTATCTAACCACTAGACTGTAGCGAGAGCACAAAAAAGGCTGCGTGTTAAACCCCCCCTGTCTCTTTCCTCCAAAAGTATCATCATGGCAGTATGGAGATCAGCCCGGGACAAAGCTTGCCTAGCTGTGTGCCTGCAGGCTGACAGCAAACCTGAGCCAACTGCGGCGTGTTTTGTTACGTTGCGCCTTTTCAGCTCAGTGTCACCATTTGCCTTGGTTGTTGTGCTCACTTTTCTTCATGGATTCCACCGGGGTGAATTTTCAGGACTGTGAAGGAGAGCGTGCCTCTTTTAAATAGCTGAGGAAGCAGCGGGTGGAGCTTTAGTTTGGGGCAGATTTTGGCAACAAACAGAGGAGGACAAAAGAGCTGAAAACAGCAACACGGCTGGTCCACATGCGATGGTTCAGACTGACATCTACTTTAGTCTCCACACAGCACACACTAGAACGGTTAATGGATGATGAAGTTGTAGATTTAACTAAAAGAGCGGTTGCTGTCTTGGCGATGCATCACCCTGATGTCAAGTGATATTAAAACAATAGTAAACCATAAGATTAAATCCGTGCTGACAGGGGCAAGTGCTCCATCAACGCACAGACAGTCGTGACCTGCACATTCACTTCCAGATGGATTGTTTTGGCTTCACTCATTTTTTTCAGTATTTTAACACTTCTGACTCTGTGGGTCTGTCTCTGCCGACCAGAGAGACTTGAAAGACCTGAAACCCGGAAACCTTGGTAGTCAGAACCATACGCTCTGTTGGAAGCGTCAGTCCACCGACTGCAGACAGCAAGACCACAGAGCTGTTTGCCAGTCATTGTGCTGCTATTGAGCACAGCCTCTCCTCCACATCCACTATTGTTTTAACTCCCCTAAAACTTAATGGTCTTGAACCTCAAACTTTCAGCACGAGATTCAGTCTGTGTGAGTCTTTTTTTCTTGTCTCCCTCCTTCAGAGGCACTGTTTCCCACACCTCACAGGGTGCCCTGGCTAAACAAGACCCCGGGCTGTTTATTTTGCGGCCGTGCCTTCCTTTCAGGGTTTATGAATGTTGTTGTGGTGGTGAAGGGCTTGGATCTGGCTGGGAAACCAGAGAGAGAAGCAGAGGATGAAACAGAAAGAGAAAAGAGCAAGGAAGAGCCGGAGACAGACAGGGGAAGACAGGGAAAGGGAGAGAGAGAAGGCTCGAGTGGAGAGAGAATGAAAAAGTGGGAGTAAGAGCGGGTAGATTTGCCAAAGAAAGCCTTCAAGACATATTGCTTGTTTCAACATGGGCCTCTTTTCAACTCGTTCCTCTAGTTTTAAAAGTTGAAGGAAGGCTAGCCTAAATCCACAAACAACAGCCTTGACCCTGCCTCAGTGTCATCGGCTCATCGCTGCTGACGACAATTACAAGAGTCCGGATGGAGGACAGTGACGAGAGCAGGCTACCCGTCCGCATCACAGCTTGGAGCGGCCTCGGCTGACTTTCCCAACAAGGAGAGAGTGGAGAATTGAGCCCGGAGGCCCGAGCCTTTGATGAAGTCCATTTTATGGGACATGTGGAGATCCGTTGGGGGTCGCCGGGGCCCTAAGGGGCCCTGTGGGTCTCCGCTGACACTTAGAGGGGGTGTGTGAATCGGGCGCCTCCCTCTGCTGTGGTTTTGCGTGGGTGGGAGGTCGCGCACCCGCCCTCCTTGTTGAGAGCACGGGCTGATGGGGGAAAATAACAGGGCGAACTGGCCCAAGGGAAACACTAAAGTGCCACCCTCTAATCACAGCTGCCTCACTCACACAGACACAGAGACACATGCACATACATGTGGTCATGCAAATACACACACACACACATCTGATATGACACATGTACAGTAAACAAATGAATATAGAAGATGTGCGCTGGCTATATTTGCCATTTTGTACAGTAAACAACCCATTACAGACAAATATATATATGTTATATTTATGTTGCACTGACACAGATTAAGGTGGTGCAAAAATACAAATGTATAGGTTTGCAGGCATGCGGATGTGTGTTCTTGCATGCACACACATGCACACTCTCCTCTGCAAACCTCATTGGTCGAATCCATCCTGTTTTAACAGCATGCCCTTCGAAAATGAGGAAGGACAGGGCACAGAGCTTTATATAGACCACTGGGATTGAAACATCAATTACATGTCACTGGAGTGTGGTCGTAACACTGAGAGGAAATATTTTGCATTGACATAGGTGATTTATAGCCACTCAGACTTCAAACAGCTTTGGTTTATTTGAACTTGTAGTCTGTTTTGCTTCCCTTTTGGCTTGGTTCACATGACTCTTCTCATAAAAACAGGGGCTTAAAAAGACAAAAAAAAAGACCGTTGCCTTTTTTTTCCCACAAAGCTGGAGTCACACAAAAGAAAGAATGCAGCGGCAAAAGATGCCGATCCCGTAGCTGCTGCAGTGTGTGAAGGATTTCAGTATCCTGTGATTTAGGTTTTGCTGCCAAGCAGTGAAAGGAGAAGGGGGCTCGAGGCTCTGCTTTGTGTGTGTGGGGGGGTGTGTGTGTGTGTGTCAGTGAAAGTGTGTGTCTCTCGCACACGTGAAACAAAACAGACCCAGTGTTTCGTGGAACTGAGCGGCTTGAATGCCCTACCTGGGTTTGATTTGCGATCTTCTCCACAGACAGCTGAGAGCCTCTGGGTAAAATCTGCTGCAGTCGGCGACCATGTGTAACACACTGTACGCATCATCATATCCTTTAAGATGATTTATGTCAGCCGTAGTCCTGCCTGACGTCTTAACTGTCAACATTTGGTCCAACTATTGATATTTTTTCCTCCTCAGGACACAAATTTGCAAAGATGTCATCATGAGGTCAGTGGTAAAATGATTTCAGTGTTGGTGTGTGTGTGTGTGTGTGTGTGTACGTGTATGTGTGTGTTTTAAGTCTAACATGGACCAGATTAGACCAAAGTGAGGCCCAAACTGTCTGCAGGACTGCTCCACTGAACCACGGGGGGAAGATTAACGGGTACCAGGGTTGCACAGGACGATCGCCCCGCTCAATGTCTTCATTGTGCAGCGAACACGTGTGTAGTGGTATTGGGTAGGGGAGGTATGTGGGGCATTACTCAGTCCCTTCTGCAAGGGGATTAAAAGGCCAAACCACACGCATACAAGTGCATACACACAATAGAGTACATTAAACAGGCAGATCCAAACACACACACACACACACACACACACACACACACAAAAAAAACTGTGTCCCTTTGTGGCTTTGCTTGCATGGTCATGTGTCTTGCAGTGTATATATGCACGTCACTTAGAATCCCATTTGAATCCCATTTGAATGACACATATGCCATTGCAGTTCTGAGGAGCCTTTATAGTGGTCAAGGATCAAAGTGTGGTTACAGAAAGTAGACGTTTGCATCATGGGCGTCTATCTGTGGCTCTGGCATGCATCCCTGCGATGAGAATAGGACTGGATGAGACAAAAAAAGCAAACTCGAGAAGACAGGGCCTAAGCTGCACTAAGACAATCTGAGCTCGCGAAAAAACCCATCCGAGCGACAAATCATTCTCACATCCCATGGCGTCTAGCATGAGGGAGCATCTCTTCCTTTCCACAAAACCATACCCTAAACTTGTGATGTCTTGGCTGCAAAAAGCGCCTGTGACCTTTTTCACATGACACCCCCGCATCCTTCCTCCTCTCTCACATGAAACTATCAAATAAATCCAAAAAAGGCCAAAGAAACAATCCAAAAAAATAGACATCTGCCTCGGAGCCAGAGAGTTTCATGGCTGAAAGGCGCTGACACAATCAAATGATAAGAGTTCTTCCCTTTCGTCCGCTGTTTGTCTTGGCTGGACAGGCAAGATTAAGGCTGAACTTCACTGTAACTGGAGCCTTTGGAAGACGCCATATCCTCATATTTGGCATTGGTTTTTGCTCATTTGCATAGCCGGCATTGCCATTTTCCTCCCCCACACACGCACACACAAATGAAAGGCATTATACAGCCAAAGCTCCATAAGTCATTGCGGAGAGTTGCGACAGCAGCTAGACATGTAATCTCCGTGTCTCAAGCTTGAGACAGTTATAAATGTTCCTGAAAGAGTGTGTAAACAAAAGGAAAAGTGACTGTGACGACACACAGAGTTTGTCAGGACCTGCACATCCTTTGTTGCAGGTGCTTAGCGATGGGTGGGTGCGCCTGCAGTAAGCTGGTTTTTCACATCGCAAGCTTTTATTAGGAAGAAAGAAGTATACAAAAGTATTTCAAAGAGGCTAAATGGTTTTCTGTCTTTTTGTCTGTGTGTGTGTGTGTGGGTGTGCGTGTGCGTGTTTTATCAGAAGGCACTGGCTCAATCAGATAAATTGAACTTCATGCTTGAGAGTTTCACATGAAACACTCACTCAAAATTAGTTGATGGAGCTGGAAAGTTGGACAAAACCTTTCCTACGTGAGTTTCAAAGTGCAACGCAATGATAATGTTTAACTTTTCAACATGGCAAAAAAGTTATGTTTCGTGTCACTAATGATAAGAGAATGTTTATTTATACACACCTTTGTTTTATGTTAGTACTTAGCAACATTAACCATCATATTTTTGACACGGTTAGCAACATGTTATCCATCTATCTGTCTAGACTACCACCCATAACCGCCATGTTTCTTCATCATTTGTCTTCTTGGTTTGATTTTACCTTCACACACAGTGAGGCAGCCAACTTGGAAGCCCCAGATGTCCGACCTTCCCTCCAGCACCTGAACACACAAGATTACCGTAGGCACAGAGCCACCCACAATAATGTCAGAGCTGTTATTAATTTTACAATTCGGCTGACCACATTTTCTCTCACAGAACTTCTCATAACTTTTGCAGTCTTGAAGGCTGCCTCTTTATGCTTGAATCATTGTGACTTTAATCGGCCGGTGCCCTTGAATCAGATGGAGGAAATATTTCAGAAGAGCCGTTTCCCTTCTGTACGAAGACCGTCTGGTCTCTTACATTTCAACAAGACAACACCAGGCGCAACAACAGACGAATGACTTAGATCTTACATGGTCTGTGTAATGTGTACCTTCTGCTTTGGTGGCGCAATATGTCTCTGCAGGAATAAATTTAGCATGGAGTGAAAGAAAAGAGAGCAAGACAGAACTAGAATGAGAAACTAGGACCGAAAAACTGCCATTTCTCATCCTTCACCGCCTACACATCCCCAATGTAAACAATCTCAGTCCAACACAAATACATGGTCAAAGCATTAGCAGTGGAAAACCAGGCGAGTGGCCGGGTAAGACAAAAAGGATTTCAACCGCACATAAAAACCGAGTAACAGTGATACAGTATCTCAACCGCTGTGTTCCTATACCACAATATTAGCCTCTGAAATCAGGCCACATTCCACCTGTGTTGAACTCTGGTTTCCTCTGCTGCTGTCCAGGGATAACAGGGGGGACTCAGAGGACAGCAGTGCTCCATCAGACCTCGCAAAAACATGTGGACGCTGAAACAGACCCAGGTGGCTTTGTTAGAGAATGCCGCTCAAAGAATGTGTCCGTCAGCGGTGCACTTGTCCGGTGGGAATCGTCCCTGGAATGTGTGAACTTCACAGCTGAGCACATCACAAGCAGTTGGCCTAGTTACACTAGTGTGTGCGAAGTGTGCGTGCGTGTGTGTGTGTGTGTGTGTGTGTGTGTGTGTGTGTGTGTGTGTGTGTGTGCGTGCGTGTGTGTGCGTGCGTGTGTGTGCGCATGTACTTCATCAAACACATTTACAAGTATGAAAAGTAAAATCTTTGATACTCATACATCATTGCATGATGTATGAGTATGTCTTTGTTTGTGTTTGCATGTGTGTTTGTGTGTGAAAATATTTTTGAGACTGCATGGGTTGGTACGGATGATAGCAAATTCCCTTTTCATGGTCTAAAAATGATGAACAGATCAAATATAATCTATCTATCTATATCTATATCTAAATCTATGTATAGTTTCTGTGTGATTTGCCACAGTGGCCAACAATATCCATCCATCCTGAAAGAGGACAAACTCACTCAGATAGATACAGTGTTTGTCAGAAATATGTCCTAACAAGTCTTCACTGTAATGGATTATAGTTATTGATATATATATAGATATATAGATATATAAATAAAGGCACTGCTGTGTTGTTATTGCGTTTCTCTTGTGTTTCTCTTCATTAAATGAGCGTGACTGTCCTCACAGAGCTGGTGAGGTTCAGTACTGAGACTCAGCTGCACACACACTGATGTGGGTAGAGAGACTTCACTGGGAAATGTTAAGTACTCTTTTAATCTAATCTGGCTCATACTGAAACTACAAAATGTAACTTTTACACACCAATTGTTTCCTGCATTCTACATTCATGCCAAACAAATTCTCACACTCATGACTAAGCCTTTCATCCACTGATAAAACTCCCTGCATTTTGCATTCCTGTGCACAGTGCAAAGCTGGTGTCTGTCCCATGCCAGTGCACACTTCAGTGAAGTGCTTCCACTGAACTGTACAATTAAAATCATAGCACGGCTAACTAGCTTGTCTGGAGCCTCCAGACCAGATTCTGCCCCCGTTTTTCTTCACAGTTTAAGATTGATAGATTCTCTGAAGTGACTCAGAGGTGAATTTTTAAGCTGGATTTTATTAACTGCTAGAAAAGGGAGACAAATTACACAGAACTGGAAAGTTCCACACTGCAGGTTTAACAAATAACCTATAACTCTACAAAAAGATGAGGGAATATTAAAAAAAAGGAGAAGAAAATGATTTAACTTAACATGTATTTGGCCAAGCAGGCTGATTAATTGTAATTTCTTATTAGCTGGTGGTTTGGCAAGAGGCACGGGGTGATCGGGGCAGGTTTGAGGTAAAATAAAACAAGACCCAGAAGGAAAGCCATGACACAGAAACAGCTCACGTTTGCCTGCGTGCGTAAGTGTGCATGTGTGTCTTTATGTCTGAGGGCTGTTGAGGGATTATGGAGAGGCCCATGCTGGGAGAACATGGGAGCTCAGTGTAGCAGGCTGACCTCTGACCTCTGAATACACACACCAGGGGTCCTGACCCCCCTTGAGCGCCCAGGGAGCAGTTGCTGTGTGGTGCTTTTTACTCCCAGGACGGGAGGGGGGCGGGGCATCCATACATGTGACCACACCACTTGCTCCAGATGTCAGAGGATGACTGACTGTGGTTCTGTCATGTCACACCGACAGATCTGTCAAAATGGACAATTTGAAGCGTGCCTGCAGTGTGGATTGTATATCTACAAGGAGAGAGATAGTGTGGGAATGTATTACTTAATATGTAATGCAAAATATTGAAACAGTGAAATAAAGGCTGCCAAGAATATGAGCATCATGGGGGGCTTATATGAAAATATTCAAGGGAATCTGCTATATTTGACTCTCTCACAGCTGTTGGGGTAATTAAGTGCGGTGAGTTTGACCCTCACAGTATCTCTTCCCCTTGAAGCTCCAGTCTAAGCAAAGCATCTTACAGCTATATTTTTGGGGGGATTACCAAAACCAGGTGGTCTGTTCCCACTGACCTTTGAGGTTTCTCAAATGCAAACTTTGGAAAGCTTCATGAAAGAAAGTATGCGGCCGCAACCCTGCTGGGTTGTGTTTATTCACTGGAATCAAGAGTATCATTGCCCAGACTCACAACCGTCTGCCTACGTACATCACAGACCATCGCGTCTCAAAACTTCCCTTTGGTTCTTTTTCTCACAAACTCTCAGTCTAAACAAATCCCTCTCATCACAGAGACATTTTTTCCATGCAGATCTTAGGAACAAGCCGTAACTCGCTGTCAAATTTGTGCCGGTTGAGTTGATAGTGGTGGAAGATAGAAGACATGGCATCTCAGCTGCGGCTCTGATAGGAGGGAGGAAACAGGAAGTGAACGGGGTCCAGCAGAGCTCTGATAGGTCCACATCACTGCAGGTGGCCCATATCAGGGCAGCTTATCTCTCTCCCTCCACCTCTTAGTTGTGTCTGTGAGCCAGGCAGGCAGGGAGCTGGGAGGACAAGGCTTTGCTGCCGTTTCTCTCCCCCTCACCCAGCAGACCTCAGTCATAACACGGCTGCCCCCTCTCACACGGCCTTCGCACCGACAGCTCGCTCGCCACCGTGCACGATCACTCCAGCCAGGCCTCTGACTCCTGACAATCAGTCAGTATGGCACACGCTGAGCTTTAAAACAAAACATCTGCATTCCTTCCATCCTCAGGCCCCATCTGAGCTCTGACAGCAGCTCGGGGGGGTAACACTACACTGGAGACAAACCGCTGCTGTCAGGCCCAATAGAAAATAATCTAGGAAATTTCAGCCATAAGTTCCACAGGCATTTGGCAGGGCACAGTGACGATGCCTCGATGGTGAGGTCAAACTGAGCTGGATGCACTCCAACACCCTGCGCTTTAAGTGCACCATGGAGGAGTGTGTTCACCTGAGATAGCTGGGAAGAGGTAGTTCATTTGCATTGACGCCCCAAATTAGCTGAAACAGGCACACAAGCAGAGCGGTGTGTACACTGGTAAGAACATGCAGTTTTCTTGTCTGAACTCAAACTCTTGAAGCGTGTTGCAAACAAAAGCCATCACTTCTCTGGAGGCCAGGAGAGGCTTCAGCAGTTGTGCAAGAGCTCCCCCTATTGAAAGTGTCCAGGATTTCTCTAAATTCCCTTTAATGAGTTTAACCCAACACTATCCAGGAGGTGAGGAGCTTTCAGATTATTTGCAATTCTAAAACTAGACAATACTTAAAAAGTAATAAAAAAAATAAAAAGAACTGTTGTATCCATTATTGGACTGTCACCTTGAAACCAAGCTTCTGGCTGATCCATTGAGATGATTTGATCCCCTCCAAATCTGTGTTGTATAATTTTGTCCCAAATCAACACTGTACTCTTGATGATGCTGAATGAAAGAAGGGAAACATGAGTAAAATAAACCAGAAGTAGGCACATGAACGTATTCATGAGCTCAATTTAAGTTCTTAGTGTTGTCATTGGTTATTGGCTATATTTTCCTGACATTGCAGATCTGCTCTAAAAGCTCCATCTGTAAACTTGTTTATGGCTTTTAGTCTGAGCTACATGCCAACTGTGTAGAAATCAATACAAGTGACAGAAGACATGGGATATGTATGATAAAGCAAAAAGTATTTTCAATATATTGAGAGAATGTGTGTGTGTGTGTGTGTGTGTGTGTGTGTGTGTGTGTGTGTTGTGTGTGTGTGTGTGTGTGTATGTGTGGGTGTGTGTGTGTGTGTGTGTGTGTGTGTGTGTGTGTGTGTGTGTGTGGTGTGTGTGTATAAGAGAGAGAGATGTATAATGAATAGATACATTGTTAATGAAGTATTTCCTGTAAATGAAATATCACAATAATCTCATCGTACTACATCCATGGTTACTACTCCACATTCTTTTGATATTTTATCACTGTATAATAATGACAGAGGTCTAATTTTCCCACAGGTTTGCTGGTGTATTTGGATGTTTTTCCTCAAAAATGTTGCTGTTTTCCAAAGGAATGGCTTTCTGAGTCCATGTACGTGCTGTGAATAGGTTTTCTTCCGGGAAAAAAGGGACGTGTTTACCAGCTGCAAACTTGAGAGGGCTGCTTCCAAAAGTTTAGCAATTTCAGATGCCTGATTACGTGCCCAAAGAAATTAATTTCGCAACACTGTACATCAACCCTCTCCAACTCAGTAATGCAATCTGTTTACTTTCAGTCACTGTCAAATTACTTCACCTCAAGGGCCAAATCTAAAACAGATAGAGAAGAGAAGAGAAGAGAAGAGAAGAGAAAAGAGGACAAGAGAAGACAAGAGAAGACAAGAGAAGACAAGAGAAGAGAGACTCCTTGTATTAACTGCTGAGCAGAACTAGTGTTTTGTACTTCCAGCTGGTATTAACTTGCTTTGCCTTATTTCCCAAAATTACGTAATTCCCTGATGTCTCAGAATTCTCTGCATATCATTCAACAATTACATGTGTGTATTGTTTATATCTCATATGATCTTTTCATTCCAATATTAATATACTATTGTGTATGATCATTTCTACTGCTCTGGTAAAATGTGACACAAACAGTCACACCGGTAAAGCAACTAAAAACTGAAACTGAGAGAGAGATGTATGTTCAGTGTGTGTGTGGGTTGTGTGTGTATGATAAGATAATACAGAAGAAAGATAAGAAAGATGGGGAAGAAAGGATGATAACCATAAACATCATGAGGTCAAAGGTCAGGACACCCCATGAAATCAGGAATGTGCACTCTGCGTCTAACCTGTTGAACCTGGATATCCTGTGATATAGTTTTATTTATTTTTTTTAACATTAAAGTGATTGCAGGGAGATTATTTTTTTTCTTTGAAACCCCAGAAGCTGCAGTTAATGTGCATATGCTTATGCTCTTATGCACATTTACTTTATGTGGTTTCCACTCTGCTAGTAGTATTTTACTTTTAAGCCACCAGATGGCGCCATAGGACATTGAGTCCGGCTGCAGCGCTCCAGGGCTGTTTCAAACCCCCAGTGATCTGCCAGCGGATACAGATGTATCATTCAACAAAAATGAGCCCAGGATGATGACTGAGGTAGGAAATGAGACGCTACAAATGATGCCATTAGGTGATAGAGCACAGGGAGCAGGTCGCATCGCATCACTTTGGCTGAAATGGGGTCAATTGTCAGCTAATAAATCAAATATATTGCTTTGCCAGTGCAGCCAGTGAAATTTACACATGTATCCTCCCCAAACAAAATCAAAGCTCTCTCTCTCTCTCTCTCTCCCTTCACACCTGCAGCACTGCGCATAACCGTGATAGAAGAGAGAAGAGAGAGGAGAGAGAGAGAGCGAGAGAGAGAGAGAGAGAGAGAGAGAGAGAGAAGAGGAGGAAGAGAGAAGATAGAGAGAGAGAGAGAGAAGAGAGAATGCGCTAGGGCTCGGTGTCATCCTTGCCGTTGTGCCTGACTGTGAGTTCATGCAGTATGATTCAGGAGTAAACCTTAATTACACGTGACATTAACGGTCCCGGTGTACTGCCAAGAGTTTACGGAATCAAGATGAGGGGTCATTATGTGAAAATGACCGAACAACAACCTAAGTGTCTTCAAGTTGTTTCAACCTTTTCCTCCCAATGACAAAACAGAACATTCGGGCATTTAATCGCGCTCTCAAAATCGTGGAGGAACGGTTTTCACGGGAAACGAGATAAGAAAATATTACAACTGAAGTAGCCATGTCAGACTGCTCCGTCTGACTGGAACGCATCTCTATTCGATTCACCCAGAGGATAAAAGTAGACCCAGCCGTCCAGGGAGATTCCTGGGGCCTTTTTAGCTCCTGCAATTTGATTTTTTTTTTTTTTTTTACCCATAAAGTCAAGTCCAATTGTCACTGTTCGCTTTCATACTTATTCATCTGCAACAGGGCACAGTAAAAATGAGATCATAAAACGCCTTTTGTTAGACAGATTTGTTATGGCTCAAATCTGTGTGTAGAAGTGTGTGTGTGTGTGTGTGTGTGTGTGTGTGTGTGTGTGTGGTGGTGGTGGGGGGTTCTTCGCGTAAAAAAAAAAAAAGAAAGAAAAACTATTACGATTTGAACCGTTTCCATGTTCACCGATGAAGGGCCATAACTTTTCTCGCACCAAAAACGTTGGCACACCTGCAAATGGTGCATAATAATATATTTACAACCCTTGAGCACCGCATCGCAATACCTACATAGGCTAAGAGAGGCCAAATTTGATCTTGCCGTTTTATGCCATTGCCAAAGATTTCTCAAAAATGCTAGGAATTTATTAGGATGCCACATCTCAAAAAAAAAAAAAAAAAAAAAAAAAAAAAAAAATCGCATGCATGCACCACTGGAGCGCCAGTTGTGGCTGCGCCTATGTGGCCTCCAATCTAATAATTTCACCTTTACCAAATGAAAGTATCTAGTGGCCCATCAGCTTTGCTCCACTTGCCCACAGACTTTTCTAGACATGCGGGCTGTGAAGTTTCTGGTGTTAAACAATATTCGACGCAGGGACTTGTCGTACCTTGGGGTTTTTAGTGATTTTGACGCCCCTGCGGGTTATTGAAACCACACAAGGCGTTGAGCCTGTTTCCAATCTGAGGACATGCTGTGATTGAATTTGGGAAATCATCTCAGCTTTTGTTGGTACCGTTAGCCCACCCAGTCCGGACCCGTCCCTCTCTGCCCCGAGGTATCGATACAATTAGAGGCAGGAAATGTGGGAATCCCCAACAAAGGACTCCATCATTAAACACAAACAACCAGGGGCCTCCAACAATACCAAGAGCGCCCTCCTCTCTTCACTTCTCTTTTATGTCTAGGCAAGTGAAAATCTATTACTTTCATCCAATATTACCATCCTGCTCTCAGTGCCCATTATTAAAGAAGATAATCTGGCGGGGTTATGGTGCGTTTTGATAGTCTCGCGTTCAAATGGAGAGCAGAGAGCGCACTGACCACAAGACCCAGGTTATATTGCAGATCAAATATTTTTTCTTTTCCATTTCACACATGGCGATGTTTATTGATATTCCTTTACTCTCCCAGTCATGCTTTCGAAACGAAAGGCTGGATTTTTTTGTAAGGTTATAATACATGGGCACAGGCTGACGCCTTATCGGTTTATTCAAAGAAGCCTGACTGGTAGAAATTATTATTTTGGCTGCACCGCAAAATCAGCACTCCAGCGCAAACCCTGTTGTAAGTCTACTGTAAACATTTAATTGTGCATTAAGTGTGTCCGTCAAGTGTGAGCCTCCGAGGAAGATTAAGGTTTAAGCCCCTGCCTCTCGCACAGAGGTGTTTAGGGACCCCCTCTCTCTCTTTAAGTCGTGGATACAGATGTGATGGAAGCAAAGCGTCCGTCAGTTTCCTCGGGAAATTTAATTTGTATTTCTTGTCCTTTTTTACCTATGCACTACAATATTTAGAAGGCAGCCTCTCTCTGTTACTCTAAATTAGACCTCTCCTCATTTCTGGATTTTGATATTAATATTTCAAAGATGTTGTTGTTGCTGCGATTGTTGTTGTTGTTGTCGTTGTTGTTGTTTACTCTCCTGTGACTGGGACATTTGTCAAAATTTCCCGTCATGTTTGGATCCGGAATTCGATTTACATTCCATTTTTTTAATAAGATCAAAATGCTTTGACATAAGCAAAAGCCATACAAAAATAAAATACAAAAAATAAAAATAACAAACATAGGAAACAAAGAATAATAAATCAAACTTAGACTTGGACTTGAAGGATTTTTTTATTTCGAATGTTAGACATAGCTTTTGTGCGAGTTATCTATTACAGGCATCTGCGCAAAAGTCATAAAACATCGACTGCCGTTAAATTTAACATTTAGTTTATTCAAATATATTGTGACTTTTTTTTTTTTTATCAAATTGTTGTGACACTGAAATTAACATTTTGATGACCACGGTATTTTGTGTGCGGGAGGACTGTATTTTCTTCCTCTTCTTCTTCTCTCTCTCTCTCTCTTTTTTTCTTTCTTTTGAATGGCCACGGTGTTGAGTGTGGATTAATGGGATGATGATGAGAGTGAACTGGTGGCTGGTATAGGCCTTCATGGTACCCTTTGCATCGTTTCCATTGGTCAGAATCTCTTTCCTCATGCCTCACCATGACATCACATCCACCCGACCCACAGGAAAGCAACAAAGATTACAGATGATGCTGGACATCTCGGAGGACGCACACTGTAGCCTTACGCACACGAGTAGTCTACTCGCCGTCCACTTTATTGTTCTATTAAGTATAAAAATTAGGAAATCCGCACGGATGCCTTGTGGTTTGGAGTGGCTGTTTTCTCGTCTTGAAAAGTAGGAGGAGGGTTTGCGCTCAAACTTTTGCCTTCATTTTTTTGTGAATGAAGATGAGTCGTGCGTAAAAAAAAAAAAAAAAAAAACTCTTCCTCGTTTTAAAGAAAGGAGCTGTCTCTGTCCCACCTGTTGCCAGGTGGTTTCGGCTTTACCCGCGAACATCTACTATGACATTAGACTTGGACCTCATGGAGGATATTGTTATCGACGTGGTAGGCGAAGGACTCAAAGATAGTGGAGAGCAACACCTCTTACCTTTGGATGAGGCGCGGGGCGAGCAGGAGGGCGACTCGGAGGCTTTGACTGTGTCCTCCAGCAGCCAAAGTAAGGACCGGGACACCTACAGCCCATCGCCTGCGTGTCCCCCTGCAAAAACCAAAAGCCCGACGTCAGTGAAGCCTCCATACTCCTACATCGCTCTGATAACGATGGCCATATTGCAGAGTCCAAAGAAGCGGCTCACCCTCAGCGAGATATGTGACTTTATCAGCCACCGCTTCGTTTATTACCGTGAGAAATTCCCCGCCTGGCAGAACTCCATCAGACACAACCTGTCGCTCAATGACTGCTTTGTAAAGATGCCCAGAGAGCCGGGAAACCCCGGGAAGGGCAACTACTGGACGCTGGACCCCAACTCCTCGGACATGTTTGAGAATGGGAGTTTTCTGCGTCGGAGGAAGAGGTTCAAGCGGCAGCATTTTCGCTTCGGTGCGCTCAAGGAGCAGCACCTGGAGCCCAGCGGACTGCACAGCTTCCCGCACGGTGCCTACGGGCTCGGCACGGCGGGTCTGCAGCTCCCCAGTCTGGAGATTTACCCCTACATCCACCACCATGCGCCCACGCCGTGCGCCTCCGCCACCATCCCACCTGTCAACAGCATCCTACCGGCTCTATCCAGCTTCTTCTCCCGGAGCGCCCTCGCAGCCAAGGCTTTCCTCCAGTCTCAGCCCGGTATTGAACCCTTCTCTTCTCCGGCTCAATGTACTGCTTTTTCCTCTCCTCTGACCTCCGGCGCAGCCTACGCGTCCCCTGCGCTTTTCCACCCTGCGGCGTCTCCGCACCTCCTCAGTTTACATCAAGAATATCAGAAATTACAGACTCAGCGTGGCACCTCTGACCTGAGCAAACACATAATGAATGCTAATGAATAATCAGTTAGAGCGGACTTGTCATTTATATCTCAGGTAACAGGGACTATTAAAGTATAAGCACACGATTTCGCCAGTGTTGGAAATTGGACGGATTTTGCTTTTAAAAAAATGTTGTAGATATGTTTAAAACCATCCTTCCCTCCCTACCTTTATGGCAATTTTTTTTCTTTTAGCAGGCGCCTTTTTTATTTGATCATGAATTATCAATTTTTGTCTAAATATTTAATTGACGAGTTTCCTATAACTTTTTCTGGAAAGAAATAAAATTGACTATTTAAATGTTGCGTTCAGTTGTATTTTTTATAGAACCATGTGATGTCATTCAGCACTTTATTCAGGTGGTTTATAATAAATTCAGAAAGGCTTAACGATAACCGGTATAAACCTTAATCTTCAGGCATTCCGAATTTTTATTTACCATGTGCTAAATTATAGTTTATTTCCATGTCAACATATAATAACTTTGCCTTGGCAGTGTGTGTTTTTGCGGATATGCATTTATTAAATTCATAATAATAACAACCAACAGACTTTATTTCCTCAGAGCGTTTCAAAAGAGCTACAGTGTTTTAGATTTTTAAAGATAATAAGTTAAAGCAGAAGTCATGAGAAGCTGTGGATTTTTAGAGAAGTTACAAAAATTTAAACTGAGCAACTGGCAGTAAGTCTCAGGCCTAGAGTGCATTACATTAAATGAGGAGATGCTTCAGGCTGACAACCAGCGGTGTATTATTTTTGACAAAGATTTGCACTGTAAGCCATGACTGGGATGCTCTGTGAAGTAGAGGGAAATAAACGGCAGCGATAGAACAAGTATTAGTTGAAAGGTTGACAAGATTTAACCTGTAAGGTATATTGCTCTCGACGCTAATACCGACCCAGGAGACGTCAGTGCGTCAGGGTCAAAGGCTTCTTGGATGCTCCATAGACTTTTCCATAGACTAGCAGCGGCTATTAATTATTGGAATTATAAGAAGAGCCAGGGATTAAAGACGGCCACGTGTTCAAAACCTTCACATACAGGCCTAGAATCTGAGAAGAACTGATGGGCTTAATTGTCAGTGAAAGCGGATGAATACAAAAGGCCACAGGGGCTCTGACACGCTTAATAACAGCAGGTGTGTGTGTGTGTGTGTGTGTGTGTGTGTGTGTGTGTGTGCGTTCGTGTGTGCGCGTGCTGCTCACGGCCTGTCAGAGGAGTTACATCACTTCTATAGATCAAATTATAGATGCCTATAATTGCCTTGTTTTGCCGGCAGGGCCACACACAGCTCGAGGCGCAGCAAAGCAGAATGGAGGGGGAAAAAAATCTGTACAACACATTTTCATGTCAAAGTTTTCATCTGTTCATGCCGGATTATGAGCTAGTCATAAAGCCACTTTTTGGGGCTTATACCTCCAAATTTTCCCCACCAAAGACGATTTTTGGGAAAGGCTATCAATGTTGTATTTTATTTTATTTTTATTTCATTTTATTTTTTTACTGAACTTAGAAACCTGCACTACATAGCCTACTTGCCGGTTGACTATCCATTCAATTATCCTTTCAGTGTGTATCCGCCGGTCTATTATTCAGAGAGGCATAAATGAACTTATAAACTGTAAATTATGAGTATGAAAATCATTGCATTATTTAAAGAAACAAAAAAGGTTTAGGCCACTTAAAAATCAGTGGTTACCTCCGTGTGAAAAGATAATAACACAATCAGAAATCTAACTAATTAATTTCTAAGGGAGAAATCACTTAAATTAGGCATACCATGTAACTCTTTATATTTTTTACGTTTTTCTCCATAACTTGTGAAAAATGACTGAAGTGACGCTGAGAATACTGAAGTGCTCACACGCATACTCATGCAGTGACAGCACAGGGGAATCAAACCACTGCAACATTTTCTTTCTTTTTTCCACTTTTTATTTCATTTCTTTGTTTCTTTGTTTATTTATTTATTTAGTGAGTTAGTCTTTCTGAGTGCTGCTGTGCCAGCTCTCTGGTTCATACATCAGTGGAGCTCAGTGTGATACAAATCATAATAGATAACCTACTTACAGAAAAGTAAGCATGGTAATATTCTAAGCAGACATATTTTAATCTGAGATATAAATAGACCTGTAAGTGTAAACATTATAGATATTGATTGATGACTCCTGAATCTATACCAGTTTACAATATTCAGTCTGTTCCATTCATTTCTTTTACTCTGCTTATTTAGGTTATCAGATTTATTTTTCCTTTCTTTTTCACTTACTTCAATGCAGCCCTGTTTTACAGCGAAAATGACAGTAGCAAAATAATTCTAGGTTTCAGAGCATGGAAGTATTTATTTAATTCTATTCTAAGTCAGGTTTAGATGGATTACTGTGCTAAAGCTTTTGGACGGGGCTGATGGATCATACCACACGCTCAACTATATAGTCCTCAGCAGAGTTTGGCACCCAGTGAGGGACTGAAACAAATAAAAAGATTGTTACCTGATGGCGAGCTGCTAAGTTGCCCACTTGTGAAAGAAGAGCACAAATGCATGCATGCTCATTCTCTATGTGTTTTGCGTTCTCTTTGCTTGGAAAATATGGAGACTCACTTAACTGTGTCGCTTGCTGCATTCAGTTCCTTTTTTCTGGAGGTTGGCTTTATTTCATAACCTCTCTAATGCCTAATATTGGTCTTACTAATCTTAAACAGTGTGGTGAGAAGTGCGGTTATTCTGATCCACCATAAGATTCATATCATAAACCACAGTGCGTCTATCTGATTGGAAAACTGGAAATACCACTGATATTTTTTCCATTTAGATTTCATCTACTTTTGCTTGTAGAAATTTAGATGATCAGCTCTAAAATTGAGCTGTAGGAGAGAGACTGAGCATTGCTGAGATCACGAAAAGCAGGCGCATATTTGATCTTTACAGAAAGTCTTTCATGTGATGTATTAAAGGCAAAAAAACAAAAATCTCCTGTTTAAATCTTACTACGGCTGGGTGCACACTAATGAAGATTTGCAGAATCACACAAATGCACACACACCCACACACACACACACACACACACAAACAAAACATGTTTGCCTTTGTTTGGTTTGGTACGGTTGATCATCATCTCCACTGGTTGGTTATGAGTTAGACCCAACAAATTTGGACTAAAATCAGTAATCCTTAAAAGAAATCATCTAGAAGAAGCATTTTTTCATGAGGCACAGAATTAATTTGCCAGTGGGAAGCCAAGAGAAGAGAAATGAATAAACACTGAAGCAGACAAACATTGTCAGCGGCTGATTGGCAGCCAGGGAAGGGAGTCAGAGTCATTTTGGGGGAGAAGCCCCTGCACCTGATAAAATAAGCAAGTCAGACGCCCCAGACTTGTGTATGTATGTGTGTGTGCGCGCGCTCATGTGCACACACATGCATTTGTGTGTGGCTGTTAGAGTAAATCATTGCACATCAATTTTCCATCCTGAAGGAGGTAAAAGTTGCCAGTACACTGCTTAAAGTGTTTTATTTTTTCTTTCTTTTTTCCTTTGTGCGTCATTGAGTGTGACATGGATTATTAAATCTTCATTTGTATTAGTGAAAGCTTCTTTTATATGGCACGCGGTGAGTTTTCTCTATTTTTGGCTATACATTTTACCATATTTTTCTCTTTATTTTGTGTGCGTCTGTCTCTGCAGCCTCACACTTCACTTGGAAATTGAATGTAATCCGCAGAGTAGCACAGATATTAAAACAACAAGGACTTGTGCTTTAAATTGAATACGTCACCACCGAGAGCTCTAATCAATGTCACCCTAAGGTTATTCATAACACGGTGGATGTGATGAATGTACATTTATGTGACAGCCTGTCAGTGGGGCATGTCATGTTACAGCCGTGTTTCTGCTCAGTTCCACGTGGATTATCAGTTATGAGTTATCGTAACTCATATCTTCCCTCTGAAGTAGAGGCCGGCTTTCCTGGGAAAAGTGAGTCAATTCAGTCAGAACTCCATTCATGCCTAACAGTGCCGCTGTACCATGCTTTCACTCTCCAATCATCAATGCCAAGCCAAACAGGCAAGATAAACGAATTCATCGAGCACCCCACCTCTCGGCCTCCACACTGCCAGGATGCAAAATCCTGGTTGTCGGGAGAGGTGCATTCTGGGATAACCCCTGCAAGTTCAGTCAGGACGGAGAAAAAACAACAATGCTCCTAATGTTATTCCTGAGGGTTTGAAATGCATAATTGGAATGATTCCTCTCAAATATTTTCCCTGTCTTAAAGCCTACTGTTTTGTGAATGTGAGTTGTAAGGTCAACTGAAAATCTAATAGCAGGAGACCCATTTGGGTTTGTTTCATTATTTCAGCGGGATGATTTATTCAAGCTACGGTGGGACTCAGAGTGAGACAAGGAGAATTGTGGGTGAATGTAAATGCTTGTCCTAAATAGGTGTTGTGGTTTTTCGGTTAACATTAGTAAATCTAGCACCTTTCTGCTGAGGCAGATCAGAGCCGAGGCGCTCTCTCCTCTCACTTTAATGGCTGACTTCCACGGGACTCGCTCGCTCCTTGGCGTTTGCTTTTCCTGGCAGGGCCAATCCCCGCTGCCCTGCTTTGGGGAGTTATTCAATTATAAATCTTCCACCCTCCTCTGCTGCGCCCCCCCTCTGCTTTCCCTCTCTCACCGGTCCATGTGTTACTCTGCCAAGCCCAGTAAAACACGGTGCTCCGTTGGTGCACCCCTCTCCAGTCTCGTGCCAAGATTTATTATGCTCGGGGTGGTGAAGCGGAGTGCGGTGTGTTTTTGGAAAAGGGACCCCCCCTCAAGCCTCAGTGCCAACAGATGACAGTGACATATAACAGGAAAGCCACCCAGAAGGAGAATGATCTCACACCTCAGCCACGCGCTCACAAGGAGTGGGAGAAAGAGAGAGAGGGAGAGAGAGAGAGAGGGTGCTAAAGAGAGAGATCTGCAGCTGGGGGCAGAGGGGACAATGAAATCAAGATGAAAAGAGTAATGGATGGAGCAAAAAAAAAGGTAGAAAGAGAAAGGAAAAGTGTAGGCCTCACTAATATCAAGATAAAAAAAAAAAACAGCAGTGTAAGTAAATGATCTGATACGTGTGTGACACTGCAAGGAGATGAGCACCAGGAATAAATCCATGAATATCTTGGGATACTTTGTGCATCGAAATATCCTAGTCCTTTCTGAATGCACTAAACTATGCTAAAACTTCGAGATATTCTGTTCCTAACCTCAGAGATATCCCTCTGATTAAACCGTGGCCTCCTCTTTGCAAGCTGTGTTTCTGAGCAAACGCAGTCATCAAACCGCTCTATCAAACAACATCAGAAAATCCTCATCGCTCTTAAGATTTTATAGCAGATATACCCTCTTCATTACGACATCTGTTTGATGAAAACACACGGCCTCTAAAGCAACCACTCTGCAGTTTACTGGGTGACATTTGGTCCTGACCCCCCCCCTTGTTTCCCCTCTTGTTCCTCTCCACGTTCCCTTTTCAATCACGGCGGCACCCCGCTGAGCCCCAGCTGGCGACCTCATGCCCTCGCCTTGCCCATGGAGCTTGGCATCGCCCAGACTGGCGGCTGAGCAATGGAAAGTGAGGGCCATCCTCTCCAGGTTTGGGTCCTAGCCCGCGCCTGGGCATTGGCATGTGCGGGACAGTGCACTTTTAGCCACTGCAGGTACAAGGCATCCGCTTCCAGAAAAGCCAGAAATGTTCACTTGCTCGCCCCTTGCAGGCGCAAGATCAAAGGCAGTGGAGGGGTGATGTCACCCACGGCAGCCCCTAAACCGCTTATTGCACTAAATGAGAGCCATTAGCCATACAAACAAAGACTTTAAACCCTCTGTCATTTAATCAAAAGGCGAGCAGGAAGCACAATTAACATGTGGGCCAAGATGTGTCAGAGAGGGGTCAGGCCATAACCATGCAGGGCTCCGATTACAGTTGTATAGCATTACGCCAGGCTGTATTCGGCCTAATGAGAGTCACACAGTCACTAACCCCAACCTGGCTGCGGCCCGCCCAGCCACACAGAGCTCTGTGGAAGACAAAGTGGTCTGCTTTCTGCACCAGGCATTGCCATGAAGACGAGGGGAGTTTGGAAACTAGGCAGTTAACAGTTGGAAACCTCTCCTGCTCTCTCGCTTCCTCCCTCCCTGTCTCTCCCTTTCCCTCTCCCCTCCCTCTCCTCCTCTCTCTCTTACTCTTGGTGTCTCTCTCTCCACCTCTCTCCCCCCTATTACATTTGGTTTCCTCCCCTCAATAACGTCTGCAGTGGCATATTACAACTTGGAAATGGATTTTAAAAGGGAATAGAAAATGGTGCCAGAATGGGAAAAACATGGACTGGCTCAATCGAAGCAGATTAAGTAGGCATGCCAAACCTCACGCTTTGTAAGAAACAAGAAAAGGCCCTTTTTTAACGTTATGCTCAAGAGTTAAGGACCACCGCATAGCAGGGGGAAATCAAAAATCCCACCCTCTTCGAAGGAGAGAGAGAGAGAGAGAATGAAAACTCCAGGCAGTGAATTGTCACCCTCATATCGCTCTCCCTTTTGCCTTCAGTGCCACCAGAGGTGAATAGCGCTTAAAGTGCTTAAAGTGCCTGTCAGTGCTGGAGAACAGGCCTCCTTTTTATCAGTGCTGCAGGTCTCTGTGTGCTCAGGAGCTGTAAAGCCAATTCATAGGCTTGCAACATCCTGTAACAGCAACATAAATCCAGTAATTCAGGCCTTTATGTTTGGTAATGGATGTTGTGCTATACTATGTAGATGTGATATGATAGGATTGATTGCTGTGAAGATCACTGAGGCTGCACTGTAGCACCGCCCTGCCACCCAAACTGTCGGCCAACGAGCCGTTCATCCCATGTTGCCTCTGTTGGTGGTCCCTGGTGTAAGCTATATTTTCCCCTCACTTCTCTCTCTCCCTCTTTTTTTATAGCTAACACAAAATTGTTCCTAATTCGCTGCTGCTAGAGGGGGGTAATTTGCGGCTTTTGGCTGAGTGTCGCAAGCCCCAAATTTGAAAAAGCTGCTGAGTTGAAGGCGTTCTGTGAAACGCAGAAGCAACAGTAGAGAGAGAGAGAGAGAGAGAGAGAGAGAGAGAGAAGGACTAAATTCAATCAGTTGAGTGCATCAAAAGGAAAACAGAAACAGCAAAAAAAAAAAAAAAAAAACACGATGAGCTCACAGGCAAGAAGACAGTCATGTAATAATAACTGTTGGAAATATAAACCATAGCCACCAATAATTATGGCTCCTTAATGAAAATGATTATGATAATGTGTGCCCTCCCATTCTGAGTTAATGCGATTTCTGTTTAGCCTATGAAAACACTCATGTTCTGAGCTGACTTGTCTTGGCCAAACTTGCTCATATTTCACTTTCATAAAGTCTCAGAGAAAAGAAACTCTCTCCAGCTGACTATGTATCATGCAAAACAGTTGAATATTCGCCTCCAAAAAAAAAAAAAAAAAAAGCCACTTAATGGTTCCAGTCGCTGCAAGTTATTCTGACCCTGTTATAAAATCTGATGTCTACAAGATGCTGGGGAGGATGAGCAAACAGGAAACAACTGATGGAATATCTGCAGCCCGACCACTTCATTTTGATGATAGCTGTAGGCTGTATGCGGGAGCACGTCTGGATCTCTCTTTACACCCAGGGTTTGCTGCTCTGGAGCGAATGGGGCTTCTGAGAGCCCCTATGTGGCCGTGCCGGCACAAGGGCCCTGAGAGGTGCTCATTCATTTTGATTAACAGGGCCTTCCTCACTCTCGTCCCATCCTTGGTGGTTCACTCTCTCCTCGGGGAAAAGCCCACATGGATGTTTTTCTTTTTTTGTCCCGCATGGTTTTTCACTTCCACAACAGCACGTCATTACCCGAGTGTTTAAACACTTAAGAATGGTTTAAAGGGAGGGGTGGAGGGAGGGGTGGTGTAAGAGGAGGAGGAGGACGAGGAGAGAAAGAACACTCACCAGCAATGTACAGTTCTACATTAACTCAGTATCACTCAAGGGAGCCGTAAAAGCTGCCCCGTAAGCGAAATGAAGTCAATAAATAAATGTGGCTGTTGTCAGATGTCTGGAACAGCTTGAGAGGGTTTCAGCAACAGGGCTAGCCCACCATGTTGAAACGTAGGGTGCTAAGTTTGGGCGGCCCCGGTAGAATTAGACGCTACAAGTTGCTGAGTGCCATTGACTAATGAGGGTGGGTATGTTGCATGATAAATTCAAAAAGTTAGAGGAGCGTTTCATCTGCGTTAAACCGCAGTTTGTTGAGTGGCACAATGCCTGTGCGGCTCACGGTGCGGAGAGCCCAATCGTAACACAGAGGAGGTTTATTAGTTTATACAGATCCCATATTAACTGTCTCTGTAACCGAGGCCGCTCCGCCTGAGGCCCGCTCTCACAGCAGTCAATCAAAGACCAAGTGACAACAAACAGCAGAAACAGAGAGGAGCTGTCGATGCTCACTTCATCTCATGACTTCATCGGATTATAATACTTCCTGAGCCTTGCTTGTTGAGAATACTCTGCTAATAACACAGCCTACCGCTCAGGATGTTGCTCTCCGGCTCCTATAGAAACGCCGGCGGGAGAGCAGAAAATGCAGGGATAGTAGCAGCAGCTGGATGAGTATTTTTCCAAGTTGAGCCATTGATCAGCAAAGAGTCCAGCCTGGGCCCAGGGGCGGCGGTGGGGGGTAGGTGGGTTTGGGGGGGGGGGGGGGGGGGGGGGTCAGAGGAAGCTGCAGGTGTGGAGAAGAGAAAACACAATCACATCTCAAGTCAAACAAATGCGTCTCCGCTGATGGAGATGGATAGAGGGTCAGCATTCCAGTCCATGCTGGAGATCCCTGCTGCTTAGCCTCGGGTCCTCTCCCGCTCTGTCTGCTGCTGCTGCCCGGCCAAACATCTGGAGAGAGAGAGAGAGAGAGAGAGAGAGAGAGTGAGGGAGAAAGAGAGAGTGAGTGAGAGTGGGCTGGTTGACTAAAGGAGAGAAAGTATTGAGGGAGGGGAGAGAGGTGAAAGCTGTTAACCGAACAGCCGTGTTTATCTTACGAGGCACGGGGCTCCTGCGGAGGAGGGAGCCCACATGAGTGAGGCCGTGCTGGTGGGGGAAAGTTCACACCCTCCCTGTTGCTGTTCTCCATTTCTCTCTGTCTTCATCTTCATCCTTGTCACCCCGTTTCTTACATCTCCCAGTCGGCCGCGGGCTGGAGGCTGCAGTCCGCCCTGCAGTGCGTTTAGCAGTAATGGGACAAGTGTCTTGTCTAAATTCTGTGACAACTGAGGCACACAGCTTCACGTCCTCTTCACTCTGCCGTCCTCATTTCCTTTTTCCTCCCAGAAGCTTGAACCAACTGCTCTAAACTTTGATCCTTTTTTCTGTCTCTATCCTTGTGTTTTCCCCAGGAGTCCTATAAAAGCCTGCTCCGGTCTTGTTTTCTCTACAAGTCAGGGGATGAGCTGGGGCTCATAAAGAGAAAGCTCCGAGGGCACACTGAGGTCCTGAGCTCTGTAAAAAAGGCTGTGGCAGCGGCACGGGTGGTGGTAGTGGTGGTGGGAGGGGAATATAGAGTTATATACACACACGCTACACCTAGGGAGCATTTGATCCCTGTGAACGGTGCACGGCCTGGGGAGGACACGCTCTGTAAATTTCCCTCCCGCGTGCTGTGTTCTCTGCAGTGGCAGTCCTTGTAAAGGAAAAAGAAAAAAAGAAAAAGAAAGAAAAAGTACACACATGACAGGTGCCAAAGGCAGGAATGTGAAAAAAAGTGAATGATGAAATACTATCACTGTGCTTGTTTCTTCCCGCCTTCACTAAGTTGTGTGGATGTGTGTGCAAGCACAGTGTGCAAGTGTGTGTGTGAGTGTGTGTGTTTTTTGTGTGAATACTGCATTACTCACATGTGTGTGTGTTTTTACTGCTGATGGCACAGTGGAGGATTTATTTGAACAGATGTGAACTCTCAGTACCAGGGTGACCTCAGGTCCTACTTGGCTACACTGAGGCTGATCTCTCCGCCCTGGAAAAATAAAACTCCATTTAACAGACTGACCTGTGGAAAAGAGCTTGCAAATACGCCGTGTAATAACTCCAGGAGTAAGGCTACATTTCCTCACATAGATTTTGTGTTGAGTAATTGAATGTCAGTGTGCTTATGAGCATATGTGTGTGTGTGCGTGTGTGTGTGCATGCATGCTGCAAAGGCCGTATCAGTACATGCACATGCCTTGTCGCAATATGGAGTACATGTGTCAGGTTATGTCCTTGTCTTCTGTGAAATATCTTAGTTACAGTAACCAGACTTACAGTAAAAAACAGAAGGTATATTCCTTTCAAAGTCAGATATATGGCAGAGGATTTATATTCTCATTGACTGACAATGGAGGATTTTTACACCAAAAGCACTGCACATTAACGGCACTGAGCATGAGTTAGGGGAGTGCAGGGGTTGCCGACAAGAGCCATAAAGGCAGCAAATTTATGTGTCAGAGCGATATAGGCGGGAGGTCAGAGCCCGAGTGAAGTGTGGAGGGGTCGACAAGGATGAGGAGACAGCAATGTTTGGAGAGAGGACAGGAGAGAGTAATGCTAATTTATACCCTGGTAATTGGAAACAGCACAGTCCTGCACCTGAACTGCATTCCGGGCCCTATGGCCAGCACTGGGCCCGGGCAACGTGGGAGGGTGATGAGGGCCAGGGGGATGGAGGGATGGATGGATGGAGGGACGGAGGGATGGAGGAAGAAGGTTAGGGTCAGTGTCAAAGGCAGCTTTGTTATTTTGGGGAGCATTGCTGCACTCACCCCTGCAGATGGGACAGAGTTTGTGTGTGCTCTCATTTCTATATGTGCGTGTCAGTGCAGAATTACTGTGTATGTTAGAAATTTTCTTGGGGGTCAAGTTGTTGTGACAATCCCACACACCAGTCCAGAGTGAAGACCACCCGGACTCAATAGAGAAAAGGGGAGGGCGGTGGGGGGTAAAATCTGCTTAATATGTCATGGTTCCAGCCTGACACAATCTAACAAACGACACGGCTGGACTTCAGCGGTCTTAGCTTCCTAGTTAAATAAATATGACAGACTCCGCAGGTAATTACCACGCTGAGACCATGTTGAGTCATAGCATCAGTTAATTATTAGACGGGCCGTGTGAATACATGGATTCATTTCTCAAAACCCCTCTCCTTGTGAGTTTCTGGTGCCTGTAATATTTCAGTGAATGATGGTGTATTCAGATGTTGGCTGTGATTTGGGTCTGGCATTGTGCTGAAAATGAAGTAATCTTGGAATTTAGATTGAAAAAACATTGACGTTGCTTGATGTGCCTCATATCTGCAGCAAGACGGGATCTGTTTGCGAGCATAAGCCAAGAGTCTTAGTGTTTGGGCCCATTTAGGCGTATTTTCCTAATACTGCTGTGTGTGCTATTGATAAAGCAAACCGTGGAGTCGCTGCTAAGTGATGGGCTGTCAGCGTTCACGCAAAGTCGGCCTTCGCTTAATACGCAGGATACATAAAGCAAAGAACAGATAAATAGATATGTGCAGAAAAGCCAAATTCCTTAAAAACAAAAACATGACTAGAGTTGAAAGACAAACGCTGAACCCAGACATATGGGGAGCATATTGGTGGCAGGGTTCTGATCACACAAGTACTACTTTTCCTCTTCTTCTGAGGGGAAGAGAATACAACAGGATTTAGATGTGGTGGAGGCTGTTTTGTTTCCTTTAAAGGCGTGTCAGTTGTCTGCCCCGCTTGAGGACATTTGGGAGAAAAACCTTTTTTTCTACTTCATCACTCCTACTGATTGACATCTCGATAGTCTGCACACATGAATGAGTGTGTGCAAGTCATTTGCACAGTTATGGTGCAACACACAAATGCGCGCACACACATACAAACACACACACATACACTGCTCTACTGTAGTGGTTTGCTGAGAGACATTTGTCCTATGATATTGCTTTTTTTCCACCTAGTATCTATTCTAAGCACCAAGCACCCAGAGCACATCAAAGCCACCACAATCTGTCTGTTTCTCTCACGATTTGTCTCTCACACACTCTTTTTCTTTCTTCAGCCCATGCCTGTGCACAAACCATGCACAAACTAAAACACATTTGTGTAAGGCTATGCTATGGGAGGGATTCAACATGTTGTTTTGATCCCTCTTCATCTGACAGCAAATCCACTCCTGAACACTGTCCACAGAAATATTACAAAACGTCAACAATATGTCTTTTGACATCCAAGTTCTTGATATTATTAACATGGTTAAGTATTTTCTCTTTGACAAATAAATTTATTTAAGCTGAAAAGACAATAGACTCTTAAGACGCAATAGCCCCTAAGCAATTGCATGTGAAAAATACAGATTTTTGACACCGTTTTATCATTTCCATATTGATTCCACTGCCCTCTCTGGGCCAGAGTAAAGCCACTGCAGCTGCACATCTTAATCTTATTTCTCCTGCATCCTGCCTGTCATGTTTACTTGTTTCCCTCTCTCCTCTCTTTTGCAGGATGCATGGTTTCAAAGGGACCACAGGACAAATCAGACGCCCATCCCTGCGCACCAATGGCCTGTCTCTCATTTCAGATGGGGATCGAAGGGCGTGTCTACCCCTGGGGCGTCAGCATGGATCAGGGGGCCTCAGTAGCGCCCGCCGCCCCGGGGCCTCTGTGTTTCCACTGCGTGGGAGCTGGACCGTGACACACACCAAACGTCAAGCCCACCGCAACCGCCTCTGCTTCGCTATCTGCTGTCTGGTGCGTGCAGTCGCTGTGGAAAAGCCCCAAAAGCCTCGCCTGCATCCCTCGTTAGCTCAAGGCCATGTATGTGTGTGTCTGTGTGTGTGTGTGTATGTATGTGTGTGTGTGTGTGTATGTGTTTTGGGTTTGGCATCCTTTGAAAAGATATGACAAGTTCGGGTCTTTGAACAGGAGTTATTATGTGTCTGGCTGAAAGCAACAGCTCGAGTTCCTATGATGGCAGCTGGACGTCTCCCAGTGTTGTTTTGAGGTGTTTGGGTTTGTTAGTCATAGCTTACTGCAAAGTGTTTCCTAAGACGCTCTTATTTTGAGACTGTTTTGCGCGCCACGGCTCTGAAGTGGTGTCACGGGTCAGCTCCCCTGGCTTTCCTGGTGGAGGATGTGTGGGATTGTGGATCTGTGAAAACAACAGGGCAACAGAAGATCAATTCCAGGTTGACGGCGTTTATCTATGCAAGACGCGGCTCCAATCTTCCTGCTTGTCTGTCTCCAGCTCTGGGCTCTCTGGGCCTCCATTAAGCTCCCTCAGCTTTCATATGACACGGCGATACCCATCATAAGCTGCATGACAGCATATGGACCTGAGTGACATTTGATGTATGTGGCAGGAACGAGTACAGCTCCTCTATGTGTCTCCCATTCATGTGGTGAAGGCAGGATTACGACTTGATCCAACGGAGTAGAAGTGGAGGAGAGCTAGCTCGGGTCAGATCTGCCTTGAATTAAGTCAGTGTTGCAGCAGGAATAATACAATCACCTCCCCAAAGCCCTGTGATACAACCGGAGGGTAACGTCTGTGAGTGTGTGCGTGTGCGTGCGCATTATCATGCACACATGCCTTTGTGTGTCTGTATGTTACGTGTGTGTGTCTGCTCGGTTTGGCCTAGCTGCACTGAGCCCGAGATCAAACCACAGGTTGGTGTCCTTTACAGAGAAGAGGGGTCTCTCCCGCCGGTTCAAACACAGCCCGTGGCCCCAGCTTCAAAAGGCCCCACTCATCGCACCCACTTACAGCCAACGGCGCATGTCAGTTAATGGGGACCACACTATTCATCAATTATGGTGAGCTCAGGGGCCATCCGACACCCACACCACAGCTCCGCGAGTAGTGAGTTGTCTTGTGTTGTGACTGAAGCCCCCCTAGACTCCTCAAAGCCCATCTGTTGAAGGAGGTGTGGTGCAAAACCGCTAACTCCTAAGAACTGTCACACAAACAGAACTCGAGCCCTCGCGGACCCTTTAATGCCATGTTTTCAGGCAGTTGCCGCAACACAGATAACTCCTTAAACACCACTCTTCCTCCCGGAGCTTGTCTGTAAACTTTACCTCCTGCAATGTGTCTTTTTAGTTTCAGCATGGGCTTGGTTCTGCTGCTCCCTGATGTAATTGCCTCTTGTCCGTCCACACCCCTCCCCCCGGTCCCTTTAAAACACAGGAAACATCCCACAGTAGGTTAATATACACGCCTGTAAGACACATACAAGAGTCCATGACCTTACCCTCCTACTCACTGTTTATCCGGCCCTTGGCAAGTGAACGATTGCCGAGGCGGTTATTGCTTGTGAGTCAAACTGGAACTCATTTGGTGACATCTGATTCTGAGATTTTGCCACGGGGTAGGAAGGGCCAAGTGCCTTGTTGCTATTCAAGTGACAGAACTTGTGTTAAGGTTGTTAGGGTGAAAATAGATGACACAAATGTGGTGACCATATTTACAGTTCCCTTTTAACAGACAGATGACGGCAGGGCGTGCAAACCTGAACCAGACCACACAGCGCTGTCTAAATCCCTCGTCTCCCGCTCTCTACTTTTGCTCACTTTTCTTTCAGCGCCTCCTCTCTTCTCCTCTCTCCTCTCCCGAATCTGCGCCTCCGTCTCTGTCCCGCTCCGAGCTTCCTCCCTCACATCTGTCCGGGAGCTCAGGTCAGGCCAGTCTAGTGCGCGAGAGAATGAAAGGTGACTCTCACGTTGGCCGACTCCACCGGTGCACTTCCATTGTAGCCGTGCCTCTCCTATCCCCCAAAAGCAGGTCCAGCTGCTGGCACATGTGCGTCTGGCTCTGCGTGTGTGAGTCTACGTCCACCGGAACGTGCTAGCAGCCCCTAACCTCAGCAGCTGTGTGTGATTTTGTATTCATGTTTCTGGAGGCTTCTTTCCTGTTGTTTCTTTTTTTGTGTCTGCCTGTCCCGACACCTTGTTTCGTGTGGCGGAGACACGTTCTGGTGGGATTATTGATGTGTGTGCTGTGATATTTCATCTGCAGTGCCTCAATTAACTGATACAGTATACATTTCATCTGCAACACGGCAGTTCATAGACGGAGGCCTTCAAATGTGGAAGAAAAAAACACATTCAAGTGTGTTCTCAGTAGATATAAATAGAGATTTTTTTTTTTTTTTTGCATAACTTTGGCTGGAGGTTCATGTCAGCAGTGTCCTTTCACTTTGGGTGTCCAAATCACATTTTTTTTTTTCCCCCTAACTTTTTATGTCCCGGACCACCAAGTTGACTTTCATTAAGCAGCAGACCTCCATAAGAGTCCCAGAAGGGCCCTGATATGAAAAGCTATTTTTTGTGTTGTATTAAACTGTTAGTCATGACTCACACTTAAAACATGATTAAAACATCATGTTAAAATAATCAATCAAGCATTTTTAAAAATTTTAATCAGAACAATTTCTAATGAACTAAGCTATAATGAAATTAAACTATTCCTCATTTTGTCCCCTGGAAGACCTCAAAGGTCCCCTGGGGGGCCCCAAAACCATACTTTGAAGGCTGCTTTTGCTTTTTATATCCTGCTTGTGCAAGTGGTGAAAATGTTTATGTCATATGTAAATACTCCAGTATATTCTGACAAATTTCTAAATCAACACATAATTCCATTTGTGTGCTTCATAATAATAACCTGAATATCATTTATATGTTAAGTTATTTAAGCATATAAAGATTAAAATTTGTTCTTTGGGGCAATTTGTTGCTATAATGCAATATTTCATTGTGCTCTGTCATGCTTTTATACGGCTTGCACCATGCACACATTTGCACACGCGACACAGCGCACACACATAAACACACACACGCAGCACAAACACCGACTACAAACTCACGCACACACGCAGAGTCGGATGGGGCAAGCATTGCTTCATAAACAATTGCAGCCACACACACTCACGCTAGGGAGGAACATGAAAACAGCACTAATAGGAAAAAGATGAGAGGGCTCAGAGCGAGCACACCCAGAGAGAGAGGAGAGAGGGCTGGCTGCTGGACACCAGCGTCTCAGCCCCGCTGGCAGGCACAAACAGCCTGGGATCTGATACAGAGATTGTTGCATGAGGTCTTACTCCCATCCACATTGTTAAGAAAGCCCACTTAAATTGCTGTAGCTTAAATATCACACTCCCGATCTATGACATTTGGGTGTGTGTTTGTTCAGAATCTTTCTGCCTCTCTTCCCTCGTTCATCCTCCCTCTCACTCTCTTGGACTCGCTGTGGCTTTGTTATTGTTGTATCTGTATCTAAATGTGCTGCTGCTGTGTTGGCCAGCCGTCCCTGATCTCAAGATCTTTCATTTTGAATACTGAAAAGTGATGTACAGCACCCGGTTTACTGTTCTTGCACATAAATGAATAAATAAATAAAATAAAAAATAAGAAATAAAATAAATGTTTGAGTGTGTAGCACATTTTTCCCATCAAGAGTTTTCATTTTATCTTATTCATTTAACTCTGTTTGTCACTGCCTGGACCTCAGTTTTTTATGTTTTGCGTATTTCTTCTAATTCATGGTGATGTGTTGATATTTCCTCTCTGAGTGGACTCAGGGCCGCGTTTTCTTTACAAACCACAGTTATTATGTTGAGATTAATCAAGCCGACTTTAAAGTAAATAATCAGTCACTTGCTGTTACATTCATTTATCCCCATATATCATAAAAAACAAACGCAGTTGGTAAATAAAAATCTGCTCAACACTAATATTTTCATCAGTTTGAAGAAAAACATTTTTGAGCATGTAATGATAAAGTGTGAATTCTCGGTAAACCCGCAGCAAGAGAAAGGCCTTGCGCGGTTGAGGAAAAAGTGTGTCATCTTGTTTATTTTCCTTTGGTTTGCTGTCTTTTCCAGCCCATAGGGCGCGATGATAACAAAAAATATTGCGGCGTCCACGTCTAGTGCGGACTGCCCCCACTTCAATGAGGGACCACAAGGCCCTTAGAACAACATTTTCTCTCTGAGGGAGAGGCCCAGAAGTTACAGCCTGTGTGTTAATGATGGGTCACTGGTGATTCCCTGAGATGTTTGTTCAGATTTTGGCTTTGCTTATACATACAGGCACAAATCAACTCTGCATCCCTTTTTTTTTTTGGTTTTTGCCTCTGTCCTGCTGAGGTCTCATCATCCTGGACCGATCCTGGCCACCACTATCTGCACCCCGAGGGACACTCTGACACACAGGCTGCCTTGATTTGTGAGTTTTTTTCTCTGCTACTTTTGATCTGTGATACTTTTGTGTCCCATAGTCTTGTCTTCTCAAAGAAATAAATTTCACACCCCCCCTAAAAAAAAAAAAAAAAAAAAAAAAATCCTCCCTCTTAATTTTCCCCCATCACGCCGACTCTATCATTACTCTCTCCATCTTATCCTCAGTGTATATCCAGTTAGACTGAATAATATTTGGACAGGTGTTCTTTTTATATACATTATCTTCAAGGGGTCCAGGTCATCATTTCATTGCAGTTTCATAAGGAGAACAAGGCAACATGTCCTGGTACTGGTGCTGGTGCACTCTGAGCTGGTACTGAATACTGTAGTCTATACTGTATGTGTAATCCCTAACAATAAAAAACTGTTTAGCACCAATTTTCCTTTACTTTTAAACCGTTCTTTTTTTTCCCATTTCAGACAACTGTGGAGGCCACATCTGGAAGACAGATGTAGTCTCTGAGCATGTTCTCTGCCTTCGTCTCTCTTTCTCTGTGCTCTCTCCTCGCATTCGCTCTTTCTCACTCACTCTCTCCCCACTCTCTCTTTCTCATGTCTTTCCTCCCTCTCTTTTTGGGAAACATGAGAGCCGGGCTAATTCTCTCTCTCCCTCCCACCCCAGCCGGACCACCCACATTCGGAAACGCCTAGCTGTTCCTAAGGCAGAGCCTCCGGCAGCTTAGAGAGAGAGAGAGTATGTGAGAGAGAAAGAGAGAGAGAAGAGAGAGATGTAAGGATGGGTTATGACTGATGGTTTTAGCAGAGTATCAATTACATCAATGTCAAAACCATAACCTGCCATTGTGTAAAAAGGAGAGAGACTGGGAGAGACAGCTCCCAGTGCATTGCTTCAATGTTCGGTTTAAGTTTATGCAGCATTTATGCAATTTTTTTTTTTTTTCGCACAGCCAACCACAGTTTCCTATAGTCTCTCATTCCGTTGCCCAACAATTTGATGTTGCTATCAAAAACGCATTGCAGAAACACAATGTGAAGCTTCCTGTTGCTTTATTTTCTATGTTTGAGCTGGATTTCCTCGACGATGGCAGTCATTCACTTCAGTCGACGAGCAGTAAAAATTAAATAACTGGAGATTTGAAGATCTGTGATATATATGAGAAACAACAGTGCAATGTGTTTAAATAGCAGCTTTTATTTGCTTAGGTAAGCAGTAAATTAGTATCTCTCAGTTCAACTCAAACAGTAAACTTCTCCAAAAGGAGGGTCAATGTCTCCACCATGTGGCTGTTTGTCACTACTGCCTCCTCACAAAACCATAACATAACTCTCTGCAGCACTGAATGTAGAAAACAGATACAGGAGGTCAGCAGTCATACATATGACAGGAATATTGCAGCAGCTGGTAGCAGGCAGGCCAGTAGCTCAGTAATATATTGGTGTGCACAGTGAAGTGAAATCATTTAAAGGTGCAACTTGATGAATAATACATTGATATGAGATCGGGGGTGTGATCTCCAGTTTTACCCGCTTCATTTATTTTTCTGTGTTTTCCTTCGCCCCACCTCAGTAGCCACTGAACCCACAGTGGCTCCCAGCATGCTGCCAAAAGGCCCCCCCACAAACAGGCCCACCAAAGCGCCCAGCAGAGCCTCCCGTCTCACAAGCTTGGGCAGCCTCTTCACCCAGCCTGTCAGCTTCTCCCACAAGCCCCAGAGGAAAGACGGAGCCGGGGAGGAGGGGGAGACAGAGAGGGAGGGGAAAATATCACCTAGGTCCAAATTCAAGTCAGTTATGCTTCGCTCTGCCTCTTCCCTCACCCTCTCCAGCTCTTCATCATCCATGTCTTCCTCTGGTCGTGAGTCTGCGGGACATACCTGATCATCACTGGGCGCCTCTCCTCCTCCAGATCGCTCTCTGCTCTGTCTCACTATCTCTGCCTGCCTCTCCCTCACCCTCGCCTCAGCCTCCTGGTACAGGGGACAGCTGAAGTGCTCTGTCCCGCTCTCCCTCACTGCCTGCTCCACTTTCTCCAGCAGTTCCTCCACGGCTCGCCTCCCCTCCTCGGCCTCTCTGTCCCGGCTTTCCAGGGTGTGGTAGCGGTCGCCACATCTCTCAACCAGTTCCAGGAGGTCCCTGCGCCACGTGGTGAGGTGTTCCCCCAGCTGCTCGCCCTCCTCCAGCTCGTCCGTGTGGGTGAAGAGTACGATGGTGTGCCTGCTGACCGCAGAGGGGCCGAAGAGCCTCTCCAGTGCGTCCAGCGCCTTGGCCTCTCCGTCAGTCGGCTGGCCGACAGGAACACACAGAAGGAAGGCGTGCGGCCCAGGGCTGGATAAAGCCACAAAAGAGGAGATGAGGTGTTTGGTTTCGTCTGGGACAGAGCCTGAGCTGAACCAGTCCGGACTGGTGATGACTACCACCTGCACAGAGAAGATAGAAATATACAAAACCAAAAATACAGACGTTCAGAGAATGAAAAACAGTTCAGAAAGACTTGACAGAATCAAACTGTATTTTTTGAGATCTGCAAAGTACTTTCAAGAAGAAGCCCCACAGAACAGCTCAGGAGATCATTTGTCCCATAAGCTGTTAACCCTATAAAGCCATTTGTATCATATATGATACACGCTATCAAATAACACACTCCGTTTCAGTTTAATCAATACTTGACCAAAATACTGTTGTATACCTTGGGACACTTCCCCTGTTCACCCTGGACCATACCATTCTTACTACTTCAAGTACTGTCATATATGATACAACAGAAAAACTGTATGTAATAACATATTTTTTGAAAAATCTTTTTTTTTTTTTTTTTTTTTTACATTTTGTTATAGGACTAAATAAAGCGTTCAGTTTCAAGAAATTGGAATTTTCTGCCAATTCTTTCATAGTTCAGGCTTTATAGGGTTAAAACTTTTTAATTCTAAGTGACATCCCATTTTTACTTTTAGGGATATATTATTTATATTTAGGATTATTTTAGGGATGTTTTAAGGATATTTGATTTTGATCAGTAGCTCTGATTTTATTTTATGGTCTTTTGTTTTTACTGGATGAATTTATTATCTTACTCGATATGTGTATTAGTGGGTCTCTGTTCCTGGATGTGTTCTGTGTCAGTGTTATTCATTGTATTGCACTTTCTATCCTGTACTAGTGACCAATGACAGAGCAGCATACTGCTGTACTTTATTTTTTTGGTACAGACAGTTTCAGAAATGATCAGTATTAAATATTTTTCTGGTAATACTTTACAGTAAGGGTACAAATCGTACACCACTTTGTTATGATATGGTAAAAGACGATGAATGGTCATTAATTATAAAATAATTTAACTTGCACATGTTTTATGAGACATTTAAAAGTGTTGCATCAATGCCATCATTTATCACAGCTCAGGTGATGAACCTGAGGGGCTTCATCCTTCCTGAAATGCAAACTTTACAGTAACAAACAAAGCAGTGTGCCCTCCCCTACAAAACTGCATATTCCGCCTTGTTAATTAACATATTACTACATGAACTTTAATTCATACATTTATTGATATGAGACCAACAGCTGGATTTCTCTTACACGAAAGTTTAGAACCATGCATTTGCTCAGCCACACTGATTTTTTTTTTTTTTTTTTTTTTTTTTTAATTAGTTTCACATTTCTATGAGAATAGACCCAATTGTATTTTTCACACATTTACTTAAGGCTTTTTTAAAAATGATGTTTGTGTTGTTGAACGCAGTGGAGTGTAGAACGTTATAAAGAAAGAGGGGAGAATGATGAGCCAGGTCTAAGCTAAGCAGAAGTGTCACAGATCATAAACTGTCCACTGAGTGTAAAATACACATGAAGTGTTCCTCCTTCCTGAATCATTACTTCACATGAGGTCATCATTACTGGCCTAACTTGTGTCCCCCCCAAGTAAAGTCACGCCTCTTGCTCCTGTACTTCCACGATACAATATTCAGGCATTTCAAGCGGTCAGGAGCTATTAAAACCTCATGATTTACATTTGACCCAAATCTCTGGCCCCCACCTTCCTGCCCGCAGCCTCTCCTCGGTGCTTCTGGCTGTCCCGGGCGGCAGCGGCATCAGTGCCCTGCGGGGGCTGGAAGGCTTGCAGGCCCAGGATGGTGTTGGCTGCTGCACTCTGTCCTGCCCCCGTCCGGCCCAGCGCAACCAGCCTCAGCTCTGCTGCAATTTGGAGAAGGGCAGAGAGAGCAGCAGCGTGAGAGTCCATAACAAGTTGAACGTGTTTTTTACTAAGTGTTTACTGGTGTCTCTTCACCGCCCCATAAAAGAAACAGCTGTGCTTGTGTGTGAGGGCCGTTCTCTTCCTTTTTTTTTTCCTGGTCAGCTGCTGGAGTCGCTGTCATGTAATCAAACATATACATTGTATTAATCACTGAAGAAAGTGCAGCCTATTGCTTTTGCTGGGCAGCTGTTAACAGTGACAGCGCCCTTTATTACTATCGCAGCTTCTTCTTATCGCACAAACATTGCAATGCCGAGAATGCGCAAAGGGGAGCGGCGCCTCCTGAGTTTGCTACTTTGCTATCATCTGTCTTCGCGGTCTGATGCGATTGTTAGCGCATTAAATACGGCATGTAGAGGTAATTGTTCACCCTACCTGTTTGTGAATCCATTGATGCCGTTTGTTGTGTTGCCCAGCAGTGCCGTATTTAGTCAGGCACGGACACTTCCTCGTTCCTGGTGCCTGACTCAGCCCTGCCTGCCTGCGCACGTCAGGGCCGCTCTGCTCCGTCTGACCAGGGGTGAACACAGCTCCATCTGTTGTGGGATGGGATGCACCGGTGCCCAGAGGACACTAGGTTGAGGATAGTTTCATGGATGTTTGCAGAAATTAAGGAATGCGTTGGGAAGGCTGTTTCGGGTCAAAAGTTTCTTTCCTAACCTGGAATCAGTGTGCATTAGTTATAGTCTAATCAGATATGACCCTGTGCCGTTTGTGTTGTCACTAACTTTTAACTTGCATTTGTGTTGTATGTGCTTTGGCAATAAGTATGTCTCATGACAATAAAGTCAATTTGAATTGAACTGATGTGTAATTCTATACTAAATAGGACAGATTCTCCCCAAATCTGGACCCAAACTCTTAATTAATATAATTTTGAAGCTCGTTAATTTGCAAGGTTTGGAAAGACTTCATCTCAAAAGTGCATTTTGTTACAGCTTATGGAATAAGTGCACTATTCCAGTGCAATACCTTAAATTATCTGATTTTGGCTGTGACATTTGTCATAGGAAATAATAAGTGACCACTCTTTTGGGTTGTTACTTCATATTGTCATTGATTCCAGGGGCAGGTTCATTTATTTGGTCTGCAAAAAACTCAAATTACCCCAATCTTGACACTGTGAAATTATTCAGCATTACTGTTCTTTCCATGGCATCATACTGTGAAACCACAATTACCACCTCGAGGTTGAATGCCTCTGTGAACCTGGCAAGCTGCAGTTTACATCCATGTCTGTTCAGACTCATAACATTTGTAAATAAGACTGGGAAGGAGTTTAATAAAAGGTATTAAGTGTTTTTGGTAAAATGGAAGTGATCACTATATTGACATGTATGATTCCAGTGAATAATTTCCAGTCAGAAACATGCCATCTTTACTTAGAAACTTATTTTTACCGAGGAGTACAGAGGACTGATAGAGAGCTTCATCACATGGTGCGACAATAATCACCTCAAGCTCAGTATCAGCAGAACCAATGAGCTGGTGGTGAACCAGCAGAGGAACAGGAGGCCGCCTGTCCTGGTTGCATCCAGGGAGAGGGAGTGAAGTGAAAATACTGAGTTATGGTGCTGAATAATGGCCAGGAAACTGTTTTTGCAGAATATTATGATGTTACAGTGAAGTTGACCTTTGGGATATAAAATGTCATCATGTCATCATTTTATCCATTAGACATTTGTGTGAAATGTTGTCATAATTAGCATATGAGTTGTTTTGGCCCAAAATATTTTTTGTGAGGTACAGTCATCTTGACCTTTGACCACCAAAATCTAATCAGTTCATCCCTGAGTCCAAGTGGACGTTTGTGCCAAATTTGAAGAAATTCTCTCAAGGCGCTCTTGAGAGATCCCTTTCATGACCATGGGACATTTGTAGTTTGCCTTTACCGCCAGGTCCATATTGAACTCGCATTTATGTGAGCAGAAAACCAAAGCTAAATTTATAAATGCATCATTTTTATTGTCGTCATTTCCACTGCCTACTGGAAATGCATGAATGTGACGCGCTGACTGACAGTGTTGTGCTTAGAAAAGCTCTCAATTACAATAAAGTTGCACCTAAAAGTGTTTTCTATTACATCTTCAGTTCTACAGTACAATCAAGATCTAAATCCCGTATGCGTGGTAAAATAGCACATGTATAAAACAAGGCATGACAGTACTTACATGACAAAAGAGAAATAAACAGTGTTGTCAAATATATTATTCTTGTTATGTTGATGATGAGCAAGAGAGACTTGGACCCTGACTTAACTGTTTCTGTACATTTGAGTAAAAAAAATATCCTCTAGACCACATCTATGAATGTGTAGACTTGTATGTACACAACACACTTTCAACAGTCATACAGTCACGTTCACTATACCAAACTAAAACATATACACACATTCATACAGATACATATACACATACACACACACACACTCCGCCATTCATACAGAGACATACTGTGTAATAACAGTTTAACCAAGCCAACATGCCAAGAAAGATTAAGGTGTTCAGTAAAATGTTTCCTTTAAAAATATAACAATTAGAAAATCAACATAAAAGGTATTAAAAAATACGCTTTAAAAACATACTGACACTAGAAATGTCCAGGGTTTTTGGATGCCAAGCAGTGGCTTAAATAAAAGTCCAAGCGCCACTTCTGTAAAGGACACTTCCACTCAAACCTCTTCTCTTTCATCGACTCGTCGTACAGAGGAATGATTGTCTTCCTTCACTTACAGCCCGGGCATGATGTAGGCAATGTTGTCCAAAGTATTTGACTGATGAGGAAGAGAGAGAAAATTATTAGTAAACTGCAATAAAAGTGCATATGATCACTGTTCAAGGATATCAAACCTGGATACAATTAAATGGATTCTTGACTGGTAATCCACAGAGAGGGAAATAAAAAGTTTTATATAGGCATCAAGGTTGCACTACCTAAACTCTACCAACTGTCGATCAACTGATGAAACTGAGCTAGACGAAAAAATAAACTAAATTTAGTCTGCAAAAAAATAAAGAGAGTTTAGAGTTTAGCTCATGGCACAAAGAACAATGCCCAGGCAGGGAGACAAAACGTATTGAATGCCTGGGTTTGATTCAGAGAAAAATAACAGAGCGGCTTGGATGGTTTTAGGGAGAGGAGGGGACATGAAGTGACACAATTATAGTGATGTATGAATGGTTTATATCTAAAAACAGAAAGTTAGCTACTTCAACTATAGCCCCAGGAGAGAAAAAAAAAAAAGAAATATTCTGTTTGGTTTTGTTTGAGTGGGGACAATTAAAGTTTTCAAAAATGCACCCTTTACAAAACAGGCAGTTTCAGTGTAACTCCAGTAAACACACACAAACTGGAAGTTCGGCTCTCCTGGCCAAAGAATTACTAGAATTGTTCCAGTAAGGCCAGTTCATAATCTACATATGAAATGTAGAGCCTGCTCTCACCCAAGAATGTGACTGTTGTACCTTTAACAACGTATTCTTAAACATTCAATAATTTAATTCAATGTTTACAAAACTAGATTTATTGGGAAAATACCACTAAGAACACGATTGTTTTCCTCTTTTCCACAGCACATTAAAGCCATGAAAACTAATTAATAGTGGATATCTAATAGAACTACTACTCAGCTTCTGAAACAAGTGACTCGACTGAGGAGTTTACTAAACTACATTTTCAATGTAATTGGTTACAATAAGACTATTAACGAGAACATTTACAGATTATAAACACAGGTTGCCTTCAGCTACCTGTGAGCTATTCTAACAGTAGTTAGTCTCAATCCTGATGATCATTTTGAGAGAAGGATCATAGCCCTCCTTTATTAAATGTACCCTTTAATTAAAAAAATAAATATAATCGCCATTTTTCTATTTTATTTGTAAAATCCAACCTAAGTGCAGATGTATTTATATTCATCTGCAATTAGGCAGCTTAACAAGTAGATTTCTTTTGCACTGACAATATGGAATGATAAAATGAGAGCTTTTAATCATATTTCTCTAACAAATTTTCAGAAAATGTTTCCCCAATATCTTACTCCTCTTTGCATAATGATTCTTATAGTATACACAGTATACAGTAATATAGTAAACACTTGAAGTTTTATCACTTTACAACATGTGAGGCATGCAGTGCACGACAGCAGACAGCACAGTGTATACTTATACAAACTAGAGTGCAAAATAAACTTGTTTATCACCACTTATTTAACAAGAAGCACATGCAACCTGTAATTTCCACTGGAGGGCACCACCAAATGTGGGTGTTATTGTGCTTGTGAACATGTGTTTTGCATTTCATTATGCGCTCATATAGCTGAACTTTCATAAATTTGACAAGTTTCTAATTATAATTCAGCTCTTGAGTTGGCAGTGGTTTCCATAATGACAGCTCGAATAAGGACCGATGTCACATGCAGTCACTCTCTGTGGTGCAGCTAATCTTTTGAAATGTGGAAATAATCCAGTGTTTACATTTCACTTTTGCTCTGCTTCATTAAAATAAAAGGGTTTAGAACACAGGAGTTGGTTTGTTTGAATCAAGGATTGGGCCTTGGGGAAATAACTGGCTTGAGCATAAATCTAAAGCAGCCATGAAGCTGAAACCTCCATGATGATATTCACACGAGATTTATAAAAAACCAATACTATACCAGAACATTTCGAGGACATCCGTTTAGTTGTGGTATCTGTGCTGTGAGACAGGTCAGCGGCCCCAGGGCACACAGGATGGAGTCCAGAAGGACAGACAGACTCCCTGACACTGCCACCATGCCCTAGCACACACAAAAAACAAGTTAATTACAAGGATTTACCAGTTTCACTGCACTTTATCTACCAAGTGGGGTGCACAAAATCTAAAATATCAGCCACCAGAGACACTGGGCCCCATTTCATAGTTAAGATTATTTTGTTTATATTTTATCTATTTTATCCTAGTTATATTCACTGGTGTCACTGTCACTTTCCAGACTTGGTTGTTGTCAAGCTTACTGGTGCAAAGGAGTTTGTTAAATCGTTCCGAAAGCAATGTACACAATGTTTTATTGGTGTATGGAAGTCTAAAATTGGTCTCAGTCACCTCTGTTTCTTGCAGCCGGTGGCCGATGAGAGACAGAGACTCTCCTAGTAGCTGCAGGTGAGCTGCTGCGTCGATGGGATCAACGTCTGGGACTCGTGCTGGAGACAGGGACATACCTCCAGATGCTCTGGTGGGAGACACCATCCCTGTTGCCATCCCAACAGCTTTCAAGAGAGAAAGAGATAAGGTGAAGAGAAGTGAGAGGGAGGGGAAAATACAAACAAAAACACGGGAATACTGGAACAATAACGGTGTCATATCAAGAGGTTTCCAATTAATCAGCTAAAACCCTTCAGGTTAAGGCTGATTCATGTTTCTCAGTAGAATCTATGGCGAGAGTTAAAGCATAGCTGCACAAACTATCGTACACTACGCCATAGTTACACCATAATCTGACATGTGCCTCTCCATAAATGTAACTACATGTTACAGCAAGGCAGAGAAGAAAATATGTGATTGATCTGTTTGATAGCATTGTGTTTCTTCCTATCCATTTCCAGCTGCTTCTTCTTCATTACCTGCTCTGTCTTCATCAACCAGCTGAGTGAACCACAGACCAAATTGTGGCGATTGAGTAAATTTGCAAATATTCATTTGTACAAACATTTCACACAACGCTCTATATTTTTTTGTCCACCATTACACAAAACCCAAAATAACATAATCGATTCAGTAACAGTTGCCGTTGTGAAGTACACAAAGAAACTTCTTCTGCTGTCTAGAAAAAAGTCACCACAGTGACTTTGGCGGTGTTACTGCAGAGTGAGTCACAACTGCACAGGCCACATAGGTAGGCTCTGTGCAGATTCAAATCCTATATCATAAAGCCTTTAGTTTCACTCAAACAACATTGGATAAAGTGTCACTACCTTTGCTTTTGCTATCAGTGGAGCTCTTTCGTTTGACTGTGGTGGCCTCAGCTTTGTTCTGTTTGTGCTGCAGATATTGGGCTTTCTGCCTCCAAACCTGCACAGGGCAACAAACAGAAAACACACACGGCGTTCAGAACAACACCACAGCTGCAACCATAAAAACAGGAATGACTGGATCCAAAGCTTTTTTTCCAAGAGGGATTAAAAAGTTTTAACAGAACTTGCCAATTTGTCTTTCTCAGGCATGGCCTTCCACACCTCTGCCAACTTCTTGCTGAGCTCACCAAAGACTGCAGAACAGAAATACAAGCAGTTTGAACACATTCAGTACAAACTGTTCCTCTTCAACAAACAAATGGACAATATGTGTTATTAAAGTAGAACTATGGATTCATGTTTTACCCACCTAGTCCTGGCTGTTCAGCATTTATATTGACCCTATACTCCTTACAAAACACTTGATATGCGGTTGTGTTTTTCTTCTTGGGCTGTGAAAGGAAAAAAAAATAAACTGTAAAAACAAAAAATGACAAGAGGCTGGCAGTCAAAAAGCACTCCAACAGCTGAAAAGCCATTTTTTATTGACTGTTGTCTGCAACATTCACCAATGAATTGGGCATCGTGAACTTTCTGCAGACTTAAGATGCACTGTTCGAGATCAATACCAATCTCTGAATGATTGCTTCCCCAGGGGTTGAGAACTGTAGCTTTCAAAACTCACTTTGTTTTCAAACCCCACAAAGTGCCATCACATCATATTTTGTTCTCAAGCTAAAATTAGCAAATGACAAAGCAGTATAACTACTACCGTAACTGAGATCATTGGATGTTTCTGTTCACAACTGACTGTAATATTTCTGTTAATTCCCTCCTCTCCTTAGTTACTGTTGCTATGTCTGACAAATTTTCAAGATGGCTGCTACCACCAATGCTACTATCTGCTTTAGTGGTTCTCCAACACATGTTCCTCAACACACATGCAGTACTATGCAGTGTTGGACCAGTGCTGCATGCTTTGTTGGAGCAACCGAGTTAGAGGGGGTGGTAGCCACAGGTGCATACTACCCACTGATTGGTCAATAATTGTCTCTATTGTGAAAATGGGACTTTTTTTTAAATTACAGGCTGTCATTAAAATTCCTGCCAAAAAGCTTGAAAAAAGCCCGAGTTTAAACTAGGTAATGCTTGTTTAAAGAAAAAGCAGCTGCCCTGCTCTCAGTATAAAGGAAACAGCACTGAACAGATCCCTACCTTATCTTTATCCTTTTCATGCTTTTCCCTCTCCTTCTCCTCCTTCTTCTTCTTCTTCTCGATCACTGTGTCGTTGCCTTGATGGTGGTGTGGAGGGATGGGGGTGCCCATGGCATACATTGGACCAACAGCACTGTGGGTGACGGTGGGATGGGAGTGGCTGTGGCTCCTGGATGGGTCTGGATGGAGCAGTTACAAGGCATGCCAACATAGAAGAATTAACAAACACAAATGTTAAGGGTTTACAAAATTCATAATGCATGGACTTAAGAAACGTCAAAATACTAGGGATGTCATGATACCTTCAGCTACATAGACCATGAACAGGGTAACAACAGGTGTCTGTGGGTTTAATTTATGATTTTTCAAGACCTTTTCGATGCCAGTCCAAAAAAACATATTGAGATCAGTTCCTCCAAAAATAAGCATTAAGAGTTAAAAGTTTGAAAAGTCTGCAATACTTGCAAACAGTTTTTTCACATCAGTTTTCTTGTTGTCATTTTCTTCTTTAACTGGAGAGGCAAACTGTAGCCACACAGCAGATTTAAAACATGACACAGTGTCTGAAATTGTTGCCTAATTTGTCTGCACAGCCGTGAGTTCAGCTGGGTTCACCTGAAGCGGGAACATGACCCAGTTAAAACTTGCAAGCCTTGCGCTCTCTAGTGTTCAAACAAAGTAAAAGAGGATGTGACACATAACTTCAACTTATTTAGCTGCAAAATTCAGTGTCACTAACATCCATTATATTTCAACAAAATGATGAATCTGTAGGGATCCTTAATCAGTTTTGGGGTTACAATGCACAGGGGCAGAGATAACTACAAGTTATTCATTAACACCAACACACCTCCAGATCCTTTACTGTGTTTCTTCTCCCTTCCGCTTTTATCTTTATCCCTGTCCTTCTCTTTGTCCTTCTTCTTCTTGCTTTTCTTGCTCTTCTTTTTCTTCTTTGACATGTGCGTGTATGAGTCATCTATAACCAGCTCCCCTGCCTCCAGCTCTGCCCCAGATGAAGAGCTATCATCTCCCATGCCACCCCCGTAGTGACCTGTACAGAAACAGAGAACAGCACAGAGTTCTTATACAAGGGTAGATCATGTAACTATACATATTTAATCCTGTTACTGTAAATTTTTTGTGTACTTGAACTTTTTCAGTATTTTTAAAAGCAATAATTTTACTTTTACTTTCCACCTGGTCTGAACTTTTTTTTTTAAATAAAAAGTATTAGGACTTTAAAAAAAATGTCACAGTATCTTCCCTCTGTACAAATACAACAGGTGCATCCACAGGAACATAATTTAAGGTACTCTTACCTTCTACCTCCACCTCTTTGCCCACCACCGGCAGCGGATCTCGATTCTGCTGCAGTTTCTTCTTGGGTGACTTGGAGAGCTGCATGCGGTCTCTGTCCTTCTCTTTCTTAATCCCTCCTTTGGAGGAGTGCGGCGTGTATGGAAAGCTCTCTCCTTCCTCCTTCTCTGGTGACATGATGAGCTTCATCTTCAGCCCGTCAGCCTCACGCAAGGTCAGTGGCTCCTCTTTGGATGCTCCGCCGTGGAACAGAGACGACTTTGAGGAAGAGGAGGAATGCTTCTTGGAGGAGGATGAAGATGAAGACACAGGGCGGGAGTGAGAGAATGAGTGAGTCCCTTTGCTCCCGCTACCGCCACTGGTGCCCTCACGTTTTCGGTCCTTGGAGGAGTGGGAGGAGAACGAGGGGTAGGAGGGTTTCTTGTGCAGGTGGGGACTGGGGTCTGTTCCTGTGGCCAGGGGGGAGGTGATGGCCTGCAGGAGGCCCATGGCTGTGTCCGCCGGGTGGGAGGAAGAAGGGGAGGACAGTGGGGGAGAGCGGTCTGCGGACTTGTGTTTTTTCTTGTGAGGAGGTGGACCTGAACCATCATGGTCTGATACAGGGAAAAGAGAAAAGCAAGAGAGGGAAAAAAAGCCCATGCAGTTAGACAGTCAGTTCTGGTTATAATGAAAAAGTTCTCAGAAGTTGAAATAACCGCCTCTCACCTCTGTAATAGTAGTCATCACTGTGTTTTTTCTTCTTTTTGTGCGAGTCCCCTCCAAGCATGAAAAGTTCTGAGTCCTAATTTTGAAAGATAGAGTGATTTCCCATTTTACAACTCATAAAAAGTGAGGTTTAAAAATTACAACGCACAATAAAACCTTTTCTAGTGTCTTAATGTCTTTAAAATAATGTGGAGTTTAGTTCTTGAGTTCAATAAAAGTCTATATACTGGCCACTCAAGTTTGCTGTAGATTACTGCATGTAGAGCGCAGATATTATATTTATTGTCTCTTCATTCATGCATATCACATTCACAAAATGACTCTCCCAAACATAGTTATGACTAAGTTACGAACAGGTTTGAAACATGACTCCAAGAGTATCAAATAAGGGAGCCATGATCAGGTTTTGAACACTACTGAGTCTTCATATGTCTGTCTGAAACAGAAAGTAGATCTAGTCTTCAATGAGCCAGATCTACTTCCTAAAACAAACAGTTATAGTATGCTGCCAGTGAACCTGAGTACAAGCATGCATATAGATTTATTTTGAGCTCAGTGACATATACAGGCAAAAGTTTCCTCATGACTTTAAAGCTCTCTTATGCGGTCTCTTATGTGTACCCAAATATGAGGGCGAGTGTGCTTCTCAAACATTTTAACAATGCATGACAAGGAAGAAAAGGCATATCTCTTTGGAGGCATATATCAGGTCTTTTTTAAATTGATCACTTAAACAGCCACAGTATGCGTACACTGATATGCTCTGATGAAGACTATCAGCCAAAACATGTCCACATATTGTGGCCTCTGAATTACAAATGCAGTAAAAACCTAATATAAACCATGACAACTTTTCCTCTGATTCTGAAGATCATGGCAGTTCTCTCCAAGTTATTGTAGTGACATCAGATGACCTACCTTTGGTCGTTTCTTGGAGGACTTGCGGACCTGAGCAGCAATCTCCTCCTCCTCCCTAAGCAGGTCCTTGTACGACCTCCTCTTCTCTCTCTGACTACGGCCAGCCACCAGGCCCCTGTCACCCTCCATACCCAAATCTGAGAAAAACATCAATCAAGAATTACAATCCTAACCTTTAACATAAAAACCTGACACAGTTAGTGTCTACCCATAGAGTGACAACAAATGTTTTGCATATAAGTCACTGCACCCTAGGTCGTTTCTTCACTGCACAAAAAATGATTTCAATCACCAATTCGGTCTGCTGTTTAACAAGTGGATTGATTTGTTCTCCTTCTTGTAACACAGAAGAGATTGGATGTCATGCGTTTTTCTTATTACTTATCATTGTGTTGTTGTCTATACTCTGATATGAAAAATACGATTAAACTGAAGTTGATCATTCAGAATTGCAGAGGCACAGTAATATAATATCACAGACCGACATTACCCATTCCTCCTTTACTCTTGATCTCCTCAAAAGCCATGATTCCTCCTTTCTTACTAGCTTTGCTTGTCACAGGACTTCACTGACAACATGAAGACAGGACAATCACCTGTGAAGTGAATATCAAGAGAGGGAACCCTTGTTTTAAGATACAGATTAAAATGTTCAAAAATCATATTACTGGCCAAAATATTGGGTGACAACAGTTTATGTCAAGGCAAAGAACAATTAGATTCTTATAAAGGTGCAAACTTGGAACTTGTGTCCTGATTTTCACCCACTGCCTTAACTGGAGAAAATCAACAAATACTGCCTGTGTCCGGCAGATTTAAACCCACAGGTACTTAGGCGCTACAAATACAGCGACCGCATCCCATAATGAGCAATTCTAGCATCCCATACCTTTGAGGTTGGGGCTGAGGAGGTACCACAGCAAACAAGAGATGCTGGGACATTCTCAAAAGTGGAGAGACGCTTTGAATGACTCGAGGGAGAGAGAGAAAAAAAAAGCCCAATTGGCTCTCTGTTACAGAAACATTGCGGTCTATCATTTACACACACGCACAAAAAAACAAAACAAAAAAACAGTAGAACAAATTTGATACACAAATTCCCGCCTACTTTCGTAAAGACTCGCAAACACACCCCCTTCCCATTCACTTTTGAGTCCCTAACTCCCAACATTTCCAGCACTTGAACTGGTCTCCCTGAGTGTGCGCTGAGCTTCCCGGCCGCCGCTGCTACCGGCAGCCCGGGGCGCCCAAACACGGCTAGGCCCGGCTCTCCCCGAGTGCACAAACACAGCGGCTCCCGTGCCTTTAACTCCGCACAGGCGCTCGTCCACGCTGCGCTGGTGGCATGTGAGCTTTACTAACACCAGGAGACATTACAATGATGAATTTATTAAATATTACTACCTCTATGGATACACCAATTTACGCGGGTCCGGTCGCCATCTTTGTTATCGGTGAACAACAATACGTGTAGGCCGGGGGAGGGGCTTAGCTGACGCAGCCAATCAGCGCCGGCGAGAAGTGGCCATATTAGGAAAGCGTTGTGTCAGGATCACCAGCGCGCAGTGTAATGTGTGAAGATTTACAACCGCTTTGATTAAGATACACTGATACAAGGTTATGTTACCTGCATGACAACATGAGTATTATCATTTAATGTGCCAGTGTTCAGTAGCTATTGCTGGAGAAATCGCATTAAAATCAGTGGAAGATACTGAAGATAAAGCGCAGTTTCTGCTCTTTAACATCTGCCAGCGATTATGGGTTAGCTGATTAACTCCAAGAATCATATTATGTACCGTCCAACAAGCCAATAAACACCTTAAAGCTCTTGCAAAAAGATTACAAGACAAAACAAAGATCTTAAAAGATTAAGGATATAAAAATGTTAATTAGGAATAACAATGTCATTAACAATGCAAATAAGTATGTGTGTAAAAGGTAAAAAATAAACTGTCTGAAAAAACACGCACACACACACACACAAACACAACCAGAAGCCCTATTGGAATAGATAGATAGATAGACAGATAGATATTTATTCACACATTCAAATTTTAGATAAACACCACAGAGAGGACAATGTATCACAAATATAACCAAAGATAGTTTATTTAATGACTGATTCAGATATATCCATTTACAACAATAACTCAAATCCTTTTTTTTTTTTTTTTTTTTTAACAATACAGCTCACAAATAAACATAACATGCAAATGCAAGTGAAAAGGCTGCGAGATACAAAGATCCCGTTGAAAAAGAAACCAATACAACAGTCAAAAAGTACTGAATGATTTCACGGTCATGTTTTTAATCTTTATTAACCGCAGAGGGTTGCTCGTAATCGCCGGCGAAAAAAAAGAGCACAGATGCAGATGTGGCTCTCTCCTTGTCTGTCTCACACACACGCTCTTTCTCTATTTCACACACACACACACACACACACACACACACACGGCACTCTATACCCTCTACCTATCTCCCAGATTCTGCTTCTGTAGACTGAGTGATGTGAAGCTGGCCAATAAGTCAGTCACCTCGTCCACCTGAAATGTAAAAGCAGACAAAAGTTAGGGGAAAAATACATATACATTTAAATATATAGCACACCAACACTACGTACAAGTCTCAGAGATGTACTTGTGTACAGAGAAGTGTGTGAAGGTGGAGGGTGTTAAGTGGGTGTGTGTGTGTGTGTGTGTGTGTGTGTGTGTGTAGGCCTCACCTGTTCTTTGGTGCGTGTGTGCTGCAGCTGTGTGGAAATGTGCTCCAGCCTCTCTCGAGCCTCACTCTGGCCCATCAGGTTCAGGTATTCTCTCAGCATCTGAATAATCTGTGAAGGAAGGACAGACACCGAGAATTTTACTGAGTGGTCCAGCCTCAAGCCTGAACATTAATGCATTTACCAGCTCAGGAAGTCAAGCCTGACAATTAAGGAAGTCAAAATCAATCCTGCCAGGATCATCAGAATCTGTCTGTGCAAAAAAACCCGAGTCATGGTTGGTGAGGTCAGGCCAGTCACTGAACTCTTTGTACCTGTGTGACTTCCCCTCTCAGGGTTTCTAAGCTCCGTGAGTCTCCCTCCTGCAGGATGTTCAGCTTGGAGCGGGCCAGATGCAGAGGGGTCCTGCCTGCTCGGTCAAGGGCGTCCACGCGAGCTCCTGAACACAAACATTAAGAACATGCTTTCAAAATCTTATATATGTTTTTATGAACACTCAGCTTTTATGCACACTCGTTCAGACACTGGCCAGTCTGAATATCAAAGTGCTGCTGTTTCACATCTAATCACAGCACTGCAAAGTCAGTATGTCTGCTTGATTTCTAAGCAAAACCTTGTGCCAAACTGACATTACTCTTTGGCTACTGCAGAACACTGAGCTGAGCTACATCAGACACAAGATTTTTCCAAAACTTCTTTTAATTTAAAAAGAACCACAGTTTGGGTTATTTGTTAGAGGTTTAACAGCCATCATTTTGTATTTGTGTACACTGCCATGGTTCAAGTTCTGACAGTGTAAGCCACTGACACTCACTACAGACATTTCTGTGGTTGCAGCGATGCTGAAATTTTTTTTAGGGGGAATATGGTAAATCACATTAGCTTGAAATAAAAGGCTCCGACATTCACCTGGAAACCAAACATGACATCGGTCTCAGTTAAAAATCATGGAAGACTAAAGCTTTTTTAGTCGTTTTTTCGACTGATAATACCGTCAAATCAGCAAACTCATTTCTTTTATTGATTTTGATAAAACAATGCAACTTTCCGTCATAGGGTTTTCCTTCAGTTGTCACGTGATGCATATTGGCAAATTTGAGTGCTACATTTCAATATATATATATATATATATATATAAAAAGGTTATCAAGGCTGTCCAATCAACTTCAAACTTTCAAGACCTAGTCATTTTTTGTTTTCAAATCCACTAACTTTCAAATATTTTCAAGGCCCGTGGGAACTCCATTTGAAAACAAGCTCAAATAATTGGTACGAAGCCACATAATAAGCCGGTTAATATATGGGGCACCAGTTATTACTCAAAGTAATCCCTTTTGTAGTTTTCATCTTATTTTGTTATAGTGACACACCTGTACTACATTATCTCAAAAGGGAATGTGATTTTACTTCTTTATTTCAAGAAATCCGCAGTATATTTTGGCTGTTATTGTTATGTTCTGTAAACATATTGAAATCTCTTTTATGTGTGACTGCGTATGGTGTTTTTTTTTTTTTTTTTTTTTTTTTAAACAGACAAATAATTTCACACATCAATAACAGTCTCATTTTGGGTTCTCACCTCCTCTCAGCAATGTGGTGATAACAGGCACATGGTTGGTACAGGCCGCTGCAGACACACAGCATGAAGGGGCATGGGTTACAACACGATGTATGTTAATGAAGCAACCATAAAGTGATTGTAAGCCGCTCACATTAACAGGTGTGACTCTGCAGCAGCTGTGTGATGCACATCAGAGTGAAACCACCGCTATGCTTTACTGAGCCCAGTGTTTCAGATTGTACACGCTATGTGCTGTTGTTGTCTCATACCTAAATGGAGAGGGGTATTTCCCAGACCGTCCCGCTGGTTGGGGTCAGCGCCGTAGCTCAGCAGCAGTTTAACTGAAGCCACAAGGCAGGGCGATTTGAAAGAAGAAAGATTTACTGCAAACTGTATCTCATGTTCCAAATCATAGTCACATTCAATAAATGCACAAGTATTTATAAATACCATCATTACATGCTTCCTGATAATGCAACTGCAGTGGACAATAACACAATACCAACAACTGAAACATAGTAGAAAGACTGTATAGCAGGAAAGGGTGCCCAATAGCAAAGTTAATGTTGCAATATCTACCTATCTCAAACACTTTGCTATTGATATTGTGATAATGCTATAGGGATAACTGTTGGTGCTTTCAAGAAGTTTACAAGAAAATTTTTGATAACCAACCATTAGTAATGTAGATGTGATGAAAAAGCAGGTAGCAGCAAATAACAGAACAGTTAAAATAGTCCCATAAGTTCAGACGAAATTCATTCCTTTAAAGTTCATCCAAAGTACCAGACGATATCCAGTCTTACTAATAAAAGTATTACACTGATACATCACCAAGCCATAAGTACATGATTAAAGGTAAAGTTCAAGAGCAAGGGCTATGAGCAAAGATACAAAGGAAACTAAAAAAAGATTACCTAAGGAATTTGTTGGTCTTTCATGCTAGGTTATTGGCAAGGGGGCAAAATATTGCTCCAAAGTTAGGTTACATTTTGGCGAGTGAAAAACTAGCATGGCCATTTTCAAAGGGGCACCTTGACCTCTGACCTCCAAATATCTGAATGAAAATGTGTTATTTGGGCCTATTCTAAACTGGTGTATTTCTCCAAATTGGAATCTAAACAGTTTTGGTGTTGCGTAAACTGGATTCAATGAGCCACATTCGATTCATGTGTGCAGTGATGACATCACCGCATAAAAAGCCCTATTGTGACCATTAGGAGAACCCACAAACTAGAGGATAATTCAAAAAAGAAAAACAGCAATAAATCATAATATTGAATCGCAATACTTAGGAGTAACAACACATATCAAAACAGCATCAAAGTGTCGTGATAGTATAGAATTGGGAAATAAGCATATCATCCCAGCCCTAGTACCTTACCACTGCAAAGTGCTCTCTCTCAGGACAGACCACTTCACTGTGAACTACTGAAGCTGTGGAAGACCTACCAATGCTGTCATTGCCATTACAGGAGGAGAAGTGCAAGGCGGTCCTTCCCTTGTCGTCTGCTGCACAGGGGTCTATGTCCTCCTGCAGGAGCTTCCGCACTGAGAAAACACAAAACTGATCTAAGTCTTTACATTCACATGCACTTGTATGCGAGTTTTCCAGCTGATTGTTCATACCTGTGTCTATGTCGTTGGCATTGGCTGCTTCTCTCAGTCTTTTCACAGCTGCGGAGATGAGGACATGCAAAAGCACAGGTTATGTAAACACAGCTTTGTGACTGGATGAAAGGCTGAGTTTGCATGGTATCACAACAACAGACAATAACAACGTTCATAGCCACGTTGGCTTCGCACGTATAGGAAGGTTGCTGTCACATTTTGCAACTCATTTATTGCTTAATTTGACTGGTGTCCGCTTGTGTTCAGCGCGGTGCATGGGTGAAATCGCTCTGCAAACCTGTTTTTATTTCTTTATTTTTAATTATGTGTGCAGGAGCGGGCAAGAGAGGGAAAGTAGCTTCTGTCACATCATTTTTCTCACCATAAATGTCTTTTCCAATAGGACCAACATTTCGCACAGCTCTGCCGTGTCGCCTGGCTTTGGTCACCGTGATCTTGCCGAACTTGCTCGCCACCCCACCGGCGCCCAGCTCGGCCCGTCCCGGTTCCCACAACAAGTGCAGGGCCCGGCGGTACTGCTCGTCCCTCTGTCCGGTTCGACCCAACACCACACTTCCTTCCCCAATCCCGCTTATCCCAAATCCGACAGTGGCAGCCCCGTCCGTCCTGTCCACGCTGTCCCTCTGCTCCCCGTCGGTCTCACCCTGAGCTCCGGGCTCCACCATGTACTCCCCCTCCGAGCTGGACGGGTCATTATCCGAGGCTGTCGCGACGATTGGGCTCCACCCGTCCATATTTACCGTAACATATGGAGGCTGTCTTTAGGCGAGGCTCGTTACATATGGTTCCTACACATGCCAAGGCAGAAAGGAAACAAAACTGCAATATCGGGAGTTAACTTTGAAAACGACATTTCCTCCGTGAGCAGCGTCCTCGGCTCGACACGGCACGGCAACACAGACCCTGCACCTCACCGTCCCGCAGTCCTGCTTCATTTACATACTTTTAAAGCTCAATATGCGTTACCTCAAAGAGCCAAAATGTCCCCTAATTCACATTTTCCGTTTCATCGAATACAAGTAGTAAGAGGCACACCCATTGTACAGTCAACAGTGTGCCAACAGCGACGACCAATCAGATGTCACGTTGTTCGTTTGCGCTTGTCCAATAGGATCAACGCAACCAGGCAGCCAATCAGATGGTCCGCGCGCAGGGCCACTGATTGCCTTGCACATGCATATCGTGCAAATTAATGTTGGACACCAAATATGTCAAATTAAAGAGAAAAGGACACTGTCTGTAGTCTCTCTTTAAAGCATTTATTTAGCAGGAAAAGTAAACTTTACATCTGAATCAATGTACATTGTATTAAAAATAAATGTTGCATGATTGGTAGAATTTCATATATAAACCCACATTCCCCCTTTATAGCTTTAATCACAGTACATAAGCTTTCACATATACATTTTCATCTTACAAAAAAATGGCACACTGTAATGTTATGGACCAATCTCTTGCGAGAATTAACAAAGGAGCTTTGAGCAGTCAAGGGGACAATGTACCTGTCCACTGACTAAGACCCTGTTTCCACCTGGTATTAACATCCGTCCTGTGTGCTCCAATCACAAACTGACACCTCTAAGTTGAAACACATCCACAACGCATCCTGAGATCCAGATGCTAAGGGCACATTCAGATGTGGCCTGCGATGCTTTTGTTCGCATTGCATTAGAAGTGTAAACAGACTTGTCCCAGGACGCATTGAAGGACCGCCTCTAAAATATTTATAGACAATATTTAAAAAAAAAAAAAAAAACAAAAAAAAAAAACACAGCTGCCTTTCTTAAATTTTGTACCCCGGCACGACAAAACACATTCTTTCTAACCATAGACATGACAGAGTTACTACGGGAATACTACAGAAATATTACAAGTTGATTTATTCACCTAAGTGAGAACCCTCTCAGACCTGCCAAAATAATTAAATAATCTGAGCCTGAACGTGATCGCGTCGAGCTGTAACAGATGTGAAATACATCTTCAGTGACTGACAGCCAGATTAAAATGAGGCTGGAGTGAGCAAGGCTGTCTCCTTTTGTTAAATACCTACAGCCTGTTAAATTCAAATTTACTTTTATTTTTTGTTTGGAAGGAGGATTAGCAAAGTACATATTTCATTGTATGGTGTAACCGCCTGTTTTACTGTGCATATGACAATCACGAGCTCCGTCTCTCTCTCTCTCTGAAAGGATACGTGTCGATTTAAATAAAGAGCAGAAAAGTGAGATCCGATAACAAGAGGGCAGCTGAGATGCATTTGGATACACATTTTAACGCTACAGACGGACTGACAGCTGGCCACTTGTGTTCAGATCACCAAAGGTGCATATTAAAGCCAGGTGGAGACAGAGCCTCAGACAAAATATTTGGTAGTATGAGGTGAATTGTCATCGGCGAGGAAGGTAGAGAATCTGCCAAAAAAGCGGTCACAGGCATAGCTTTGGGTGAAACAATCAGAAGTCTGGTTTCAGTCCTGAAGTCATGGCAGCTCCAGCTCGGGTCAAGTAATCTGGGAACGAGGGGTTGGCCTCTGATGCATCTGAGTCCTGCTCGGCAGGCATCAGCCCAGCACCGTGAGCATGCTGCCACAGCTGACTGCTGCCAACAACACCCCGCTTCTTCAGGTAGCTTTGGCGACAAAACAGAGGTGGCTTGCGATGGGTAAGGGATAGAAGGAAACATGATTCTAGGAGACAGAAGAAAATACAGGATTGAATTACATCACAACAATGCAACAAAGTTTACTCTGTGTGTGAAAATAACTTGATCTACATCTTTAAAGTAAGCAAAAAAGCTCTAGGTGATGTAGCATGCATTGGTTGGCCGATTTCATTGTTTTCTATACTCTTCTTTCTATACTCACCATTTTTCACCAGTGTTAAACAATCACTAATTAACAGCAGTATATATAATAGAGCAGGTAGCAATATCAACTTTCCATGTGACAGCAGCGTCTGATACACCATAATGCAATACAGCCATAATATATGCTGACTTTTGCCCTCTCTTTTTTACAAATCAAAAAACTCACTGCTCTCACTCTATCACTATCAATGTTCTCAACATCTACATACACTGAATGCCACAGGCACTCTCTCTGACAAAAGGCATATTGGGAAATGAAGGAAATCACTAACTGAAGTTGAGGTACATAAGGCAAGTTACAGGAAAGAGCATTATTAAAAGGTAAATTACAGTCACATTAAAAAAAAATACCTCTTGAGATGCATTAACATTAAAAATTAATGCAACTTGAGTGTCTACGGGTTGATTTTACTGGAATCAAGGCACTTAAGGTCAGTTATATTACTGTACTGGTGACTGGGTATGAGTGAACATCTCATGGTTGCAGTTAAATGCTAATATGAAATGAATTAATGTGTCGATATAGCATGTCTAGCCTTGCAGTACTTCCGCATATACAACAGGTGACATACAGTGGGACGAGATAAGCATCGTGCTGGCAACATGCTGCACTACCTGCATAGAAGGCCCTGAGATCAGTCTGGACACAGTGTTCCAGGAAGCGTCGCAGCGGCTGGATGTGAGATATGGGACGGTCCCACTCTGTTAAAAAGTCCTCAATCATGTGATGAATTGCCTTGGGCCGTGGCAATTGCCAACCAGGGGGACGGCGTCTCATGTCTTTCTCTAGGGGGAAATTAAAAAAGATTAAAAGCAAAGAAAAACAAATAAAGAAAGGTATTTGTTTCTTTCTTGGTTATTTTGTGCTGATTGTTATTAATGGTTCTGACAAAAAGCAAACTGGAGAGGGTTTATTTTGATTGCTCCCTTTTCAGTATAACTACATGGCAAAACTGCAGTGAAGTTTTTCTTTGACCCTCCTGTTATGTTCACATTTTTGAACATCTTTTATGTTTGGGGTCAATTTGACCCCTGCAGTTTAAACTTTCACAAAATTATTATAACTAAAATTGTTATCAAAGTTTATGTGTCAAGTACTTTATGTTTCTTTGATGATGACCTAAATAGCCCTTTAAATAAAACATAACTCCCACCCACCCCCACTTATACATCCAGTGTTCCTATTACGCGACAATGGAAAAATATTCAAATCACCATAAAATCTCACTGATTGACCTAAAATTGGAAAGAAATATTAATTTTTGGTGTTTTAATGACTTTATATTATTTCTAAGTACAGATTTTTGTTATTTATAACCAATGCATTACAAAGTGTGTACAGGACATTGAAAACAAATCATCATGTGAATTTCATCTTTACCCGGTAGTGCCCATTACATTAGGAAAACTCATTAAATATGAAGCAAAAAAAAAATGATGTTAATCATTTATTTAGAGACGTTAAACATTGGCTGAGGTCAAATTGACCCCAAACATAATAGGAGGGTTAAGGAAGAGTGGTGAGGAACACCCACAATCTAAAAAAAAAAAAAAGAGGATGTTTTCCCACTTGCCCCTGGGCAAGTTGCAGGCAGGTTGTTTGTTATTTGGCAAGGTTTTCAGTTTGCTGTGGTCTCCCTTCATCCCAGTACAACAGGAATGGATCAGAATTTGTTTGTGGGGCTCCAACCGTCAAAAAAATTTACATGTGAAAAAAAATGAACAGCAACAGCACTTTCCAGAAACAACACAACAAAAACAACAAACACGCACTAGAGTGAGATATATACAATTTCCTTGTGTAGTGGCAGGAAACAGTTCCCAAACATAATATTTTCCAAGGGCCGCGCATAAAATATTTTGATGAGCTCTACAAACAGACATCCAGCCCCATTGTACTGGACACATGAAAAGATCATGGCAGACCAGAAACCTCTCCAAATCCAAACCAAAAATATGGATAGACCATACTAGAGGAAATTGTAAATCCTTTGTTCTTTGTATGTTTGTTTTTTTTTGGTTAAACTATTCCCTTATAAATAGATTACGTTTCTGAAGGCAAAAAGCATTCGTACTCACCAGTAGGGAGTTTATCATAGTAGTACAAAACAGGGTGCAGGAAGTTGGACTTCCAGGCTTGTTTCCACTCCGACTCTGACCTGTCAGGCCCAAGAGAGTCGGTGTGATTCAGCCCGTACTGCATGAGCAGCACCAGCAGTCCATGCCTGGAGACGTCATGGCCTGAGAGAGAGGAGAAGTGTGGCAAAGCCTGGACCGGAAACTCCTCCAGGTACTCACAGTGAGAGCTAGGGTCAAAGGGACAGGGCAGCACAGGATTACTTTACTGGAAGAGGTCAGGCTATGCAATCTTCACCTACAGATTTCAGTTAGTCCCATGAGGAACGACATTATTGGTACTCAGCAGGATAATAGTTCTGAGAAAAAAGCCTATTGTCAACTCTGATACTGCTTGGATCAACAGTCTCTATAGCATACAAATATTTAGCAAGATAATTTGGGGAAAAAACAAAAACCTAACAACACAAGCAAAAAAAAAGACAATTTCAACTTTTGTATACTTGACATCAAGGCAACATCCATGTGACTTGTGAGTGTTGTTTGTTGCTGCGTGCTTATGTAATACATGCTGTATTTCCAAAACTTAAACAGCTTCTCAGTAATTTTGGGGAATTATTGTGATGATATACCTCGTGTAGATTTCTTATTGAAATTGCTTATGAGGAACAAATATATATTTTTAAAAATTACACACTGTCCTTCAATATTTAAATCCTATCTAGACAGGGCCGATTCTCTGCTGTACAGCAGCCTGAGAAATGTGGAAATATTCTGCTGATTTTTGTTGAGTTGATCTCACATGTCATTATGAGAGTTTTTTTTAGTATTTAGTATTTAGCTAATATTTGTTTTTACTGTGGACAGACCTTGGGAAGTACTCATGTATAAATGGCTACCAAAAATATTTGTTGGAAAAAAACAGATATTACCAGAAATACCATAACAATATCAACTTACCCCTGAAGTAGTATGACATCTCCGAGCACCCCGAACATTTGGTACGGCCCCGAGGCCTCATTGACCCGCTTCAGAATCCAGGACTGCAGCTGAGTTGTCAACAGTTTTGTTGATGGCCATGGGTTTCTATGGTAACGATGCTCAAGTACACGATGTACAGCTCGCACTGTAGTATTAATTAAACACAAAATAACCCAACACTTATTTTTGTAGCACTTAAGACGAATAACATAACTTGAATGACACAAAATAAAATATCTAAATAACTGCTTATTTTTATTTTATTTTATTCAAGCTTCACCTGTGTATCGGAAGCCGTGGATGAACCCCCCAGCGGAGGAGCGGTAGTCTCTGGAGTGGGCAGCAGTTCCCAGCACAAACAGGCCTGGCGTGCCACGCCCCTCATACCAGGCTGACACCCCCGGCAACCTTCCTCTAGCCCCCTCACTGTTTGGTGGGCGGGCAGAGCTTGGGAGATAATCAGCATTATTAGGAAACATATCTGACAGAAACAGCAAGGGCTCTTCTTTAAATACTGATATGATAGAGGAGAGGCTCTTTCCGCTGAAAAAGAGCTTAAGGCCATGTGGACAGCAGATATCAGGTGGGGGGAAAAAATCATTCAAAACACAGCAGCATTCAAGGACAGGACTCGCCATACCATAAAGTAGAGCATTATTGCATAACCTGTTACTCCCATGTGGATGTAGACACAATACAGTGATGATGTATGATAAAAGCCATACCCGTCAAATATGCTGAAGTTGAATCGGAAGCCCAAGCATCGAATCACGCGGTCGTAGGGACGCCGCAGGGAGAAGTTGTCACTGTGATACGCTGGCAGGTTGGCTGCTGTCACTCTGGAGCTGTTCTTCCCTTCATTGTTATTCAGGAGCTCCGTGAGGGTCAGGTACAACTGGCCTCTCTTCTTCTCCCCAGCGGGTCTCCGCTTGCTCTGCTTTCTGCCTGATCGCCTCGGCTCATTCTCCTTTTGTTGGACAAGAGCAATGTCTTCCAGGCCCCCCTCCACCAGCCCGTCAAGGGACTTCAGCTGGTATGTGTCTAGCAGCTCATTGTTAACAGCCCTGAAAGAAAGTAGGTCAATTTCACTTTAAAGATGCTGGAAGGCTCATAAGCAATCTCCAGCGCAGAAGAAATTGGTCTTGGAGATGATCCCAAAAGGAATGTACTCTTTTGACACCCAACACTGGGAATCAAGAGTCAACTCCAAGCTGTGGAGTTGTGGAGTCTGACTGGTGAATAATGAGCAAGAATTTGAAAATACACACCAAAGAAACCCCCCGGAAACCTTCCAGTTACTTGCCCAAAATCTGTCTAATCTCTTTCAAGCTCTCAGAGAGTTGCTAGGCAAATTAATTCAGTACAAAAGAAAAGGTGTTTGGACCATACTGCAACCAGGTAGGACTATGCATTTGACACCAAATATTTTTAGCCGTCTGACCAAGTGATTATGATCCCATTAACTCATGGTGTCAAAGTATCAAACAAATAAGCGCTTCGATGCACCACATCTTTCTCCGACTGAATAAGGACAAAACTGAGGTTTTAGTATTTTGCCCACAATATAAATGGTGCTCTACGAATAAAATTGTTTGCTTGGTGCTTGCTTGAGCCACAGACTTGGGAGATAAAGCTTTGTGGCGAACAATGAGGAAAGGAGAACTGTATTTAACTTATTAACTGTATTAACTTAATACATTTCTTTTTAAGCAAAAGTGTCAACATCCATTAACATTCAAATTATCAATCATTCTAGTTTATTATGTTCTTATTAAATATGCCACCATTTATTTTACAGTAGTTAAAAAAAAAAGTCTATGATTGAGATATTAACAACTACATTCAGTACCTGAGATCTCCAACATAATGCGTTTGCCAAGCCAGTCGAACAGTGCTGGGACTGTAGATGTGGATTCGACTTGCTCGTCCCAGGATGCTCTGGGCTGTTTCAAAGGCCGAGTTCCCCTTTCCCAAAATAAGTATGGCCTGGTCCTTGTAGTCCTCAGGGTCTGTGGATATGGACTCATAGCCCTCAACCAGGTCAGAACCAACAAACTGCACCTTCTGAGGATCCCACAACCCCGTGGACACCAGGAGGACCCTGAGACAGATGGACAGACAGAGAAAATGAAAAACAGAGAGACAAAATAAAGAAAGTGCAGCTTCATCTTCCTTGAACATTTCCATTACACCTTGATTCCAACTCTGGTGCAGTACTGTGGAAAATTACCTGCATGTATAGTCAAACCCACGCTGATCAGTCAGTATGTAGCTCCTGCCTGTAGCCGACTGCGCTGCCCTGACCTTTCCAACGTCCACGCCATAGCTGACCCTCAGCCCGAGCTCCTTCACAAACATGGACAGGTAGAGTGGGTAGGCATCAGCCTCCGGGTAGAGCTCCTGGCTGACTCGCTGGAACAGGAGGTCGGGTCTGTCGCTCAGCAGCGAGTTCCAATCATGCCGCAGGTTGAACTCACGGTTCCGTCTCCCAGTGTAGATCTTGTTGATGCTTATGAGCCTCCTGTGCCTGGGATATCTTTTAACACACAATAGGAAAGTTGTGCTTCAGGAGGCGATCCAGGAAGATAAAAACTAATCAGACCTCTTTGAAATACTCAAGAACACAAACTGTAGTCCCAGTATGAGACTGGCTCACAGGGTTACCTACATGTTAAAGAAGCTACCGGGTCCTGAGTTCCTCTCCAAGATGATGTAGTCTCTCTTAGTCTTGGAAAGGAAGTGTCCCATCTGCAGACCGGCAGGCCCAGCTCCGAGCACACAGTAATCATGGTGACGAGTACTGTTGTGGTGACGATTGTCAAGAGAGCAGTGGACCAGGCCGATCAGGATGACAAGGAGGAGATGAGGGAGGCTGGAATCCATAACCTAATGCATATGCAACAATTTGGTAAAAGACCCAAGTTACAACCTTCTTTAAGAGTCCTACTGGAGGAAGCAGGCACCACCCATCCCAAAATATAATAAAAACAACCAGGACATATGTTTTGATGGCATAAAATTCCAAAATGTTGCTTCTAAAATAGAAATGAAATGAATTCCTTTGTATTTAGGGCTATTATGGCATATAATTTCCCCAAATTTCCCAGTGAAGGCTCAAGTATGGTCGGTAACTTTATGCTATGATGACAACAACTCAGCATACAGTCATGAAGATTGTCTGCTACATGCTGTGCTGGTTAATTTTAAAAAATGGCGCAATAGCCTGTACTCAACTTTAAATGAACAGTACCGGTACATGGTTAGCTTACAGGCATGCTAATAAACCTTGTAGGCATGGGTTATGGTGCAATTTCGGATGTAATATATAAATCATGATGGAATAAAAACCAGATATGTTATAAATGAGATGAACAGGCGACAGGAAAAAGGTGAAACAGGCTGGAAAACAGCAACAACACGGTGCAGGAGGTTATTCATCCCCATCATGTCTCCATGAAACTTCCCCTCGACGTTATCACTCCGCGCTGGAGGAGGCGGCGTCGCCCTCCCAACCAGATGTGCTGCCCGAAACTAGACCGGATCATTCAAAAAAGAAAGCACAAAACAAAGCAGTAAACGCGTTACCTTATGTTTCAGTCGACCCTCTCGCACAAAACCTGTGGTTTGGCTACATGATGACAATTTGTTTACGTTTCGTAAGCTACAGCCACTTCTGCATACCCACTTACTCTAGCTGCACATCCACTAGCACAGCCTACTAACACCGAGAGCCACCAATCGGAGTCCGTGTGCCAAAAAGGGGCGTGGTTATAAGAATAGAATAGAGTAGAATAGAGTAGAATAAACTAGAATAGACAATATAGATAATACCCAGTAATGTCTAACATTATCCTACTTGTTTTAGAATACCACAGGTTTCTATTTTGGGGCGAGCATACACAAAAAATATCATAGCTGACACAAAATTTAATTAGGTCAAAAGGACATGTTATGAGTACCATCAGACACACCGCTGTAAAAGTGTTTCATTTTATTGTGTTCTTTTATTTGTTGTAAGGTGCCACAGGGTGTATCGCCTGCTGGGCTCTAAAGGGGCTAAGCTGTGTGGGAAAGACTAGAAAATGATAAAGGATGAAGGTCCAGTCAGACTCCCATGGTGTTCTTGGTGGGACTGGTGGGATGTGATTGGTGTATTTCAGCATGCCACTTTATAAGCTTATACGCTTTATTTCAGTTTACATTTACATCCATTTCCATGTGTTCAAGGGGGAATTGCACACTCATCTCCAATAAAAAGGGGGAAAAAGCATGCAGTGGTCACACATAACTGAACTGAATTCTGTACTGAATCCTGGGTGCTGGTGAAGCTATGAAGTTGTGAATATGTTTGATTTTATGTATCACAAAGTTTGTAGGCTACCAGCATTTAAAGCTGTTTTTCACAGCTGCAAACTCAGATGGTGACAGACCATAAACTGCTGACCAAGCTCCTGGTCCTTATGTATCTGTTCAGTGTTTTCTTTTTAACCAGAACAAAAGCCAAACCTTAGTGTGACTCAGCTTTTCATTTCTGCCCTCTCATGTTTTCTTGCTTACTTGCTCACTCTCATTTCCACATCTGCCTTGTCATGTTAAGCTCCAGCAGGCTGTGGTAAAGTGAGTCAGCACTCACACTTCCTATTTGATTCTGCAGTCACAGTGGGTGTAGGTGGGAGAGAGGCATGTATAAAAGAGAAAGGGACAGAACTGAGAGAAATCAGTGGACTGCTAACTCTCTGAAGGAGAAGCTGAAGGGGAAGGACATTACAAGATACATTTCAACAAACATAAAGGAGAGGCCACTACAATTCATCACAGGTAATTTAAAGTTTTTTTCCAGGCTTATTCTTATTAAAAGTGATTTACTGAACTGAATAGTAACCATATATTCTGCCTGCAGAAATGGAGACCATGAAGAGTGCAAGGAAAAATGACACCGAAGAAGTTGGCAGGTACAAAGATTTAGGATTATTGTCAGAAATGTTCAAAAGCCTTATCCTTGTTTTCAGGCTACAATTTCTTGTTTTAAAAGCTTATTTTAAAATGAAGATAATTGTGTTGCTATGTTGGTTTGTCCGTCCACAGTGATTTATCAGAGCAGATCAAAGCAATTACAAAGGACAGCCATGTCCGAGCTGAAAACACACAGCTGATGTTGAATTACCAGAAGGGACAGATCAGCCTGAGAGAGTACAAGGTAAGTTCAAAAGCTTTCCTTTTCCATGTCTCCAAACAAACAGACCAAAAAACTTGATTTGTTGGTTGAGCATTTACATAAGAACACACAGCACCCATTTCATTTGCATTTTTTAAAATTTGTGTTTAAGTTGTGGAAAGTGGTTGATCAAATCTATACGCGCTTCTGCTCTTTGACAGCTCCTGTTGTGTTCCTTGTATGAGATCTACAAAGCGCTGGAAGAGGAGCTGGACAGGAATGCTTCACATCCAGGTGTCGCACCGATTTATTTCCCTCAGGAACTCGCCCGTCTTGAGTCCCTGGAGAGAGATCTGGAGTACTTCTTTGGCCCAGACTGGAAGAAAAAAATAATTGTTCCCGCAGCCACACAGAGATATGAGCAGAGACTTCGACAGGTGAGTCCTAAAGAACACGTCAATACTGAGGGAAGGACAGTTGTGTAGTGATCTGTAAATGCACTCAAACTTGACCTTACCTTTCTCAGATTGGCAGAGAGAACCCAACGCTGCTGGTGGCCCACGCCTACACCCGTTACCTTGGCGATCTATCAGGAGGACAAGTGTTGGGGAAAATTACGCAGAAATCTATAGGACTGAGTGGAAAAGAGGGGCTTTCATTTTTCTTGTTCCCTGGTGTGACCAGCCCCAACCGCTTCAAACAGCTGTACCGTGGCAGGATGAACAGCATTGACCTGACAGAGGAGGAGAGGAAAGATGTGCTGGAGGAGGCCGTCTCAGCCTTCGAATTCAACATCCAGGTGGGTGAATTAGAAGATAAGGTTTCAGACTTGATTTAGTGATTTAGACACTTGACACACAGTAATAGCATCCACAACTGCCTTACAGGTCACGAGCAATGACAAAAAAAAAAAAAAAAGGAAGTCAATCTGGTCAGGAAATGTCTGATAGATGCAGAGTAAGCATGTTACCAATTCAGTATTTTTTTTAATCCCTTGTATTTCCTATAGGTATTTGATGACTTGCAGAAAATGTTGAGTTTCACAACAGAAACAGCCACCCAACCAAAGTCCCACAGACTCAACCTCCCAGCTGCCATGATCCCATCTTCACCCATCATGCAGTTCACCATGGGGATGTGTGTTGCGCTGGCCACTGTCGGAATGGGAATCTATGCTTTGTAGCTGCTTTTACCAGCACTTTATTCCCAACTGCAAACTCTTGCTTAACTGTATAAATATATGTACTACTGAAAGGCACATAAAGCACTTTACTAATTACTTACTGTGATGCATGTAATTGAGTAAAATTATAATCATGACTGAAATGAGACTAATCCATCAACTACCAATTTATACTGAAAAACTGCTGTCATTTGAACATTTTTTTTCCTCGATTGTGGTATCATTTGTAAATGAAATTTATTAAACTTCTAAAACTGTACATGTGTCTCCATCTTATCTCTGCTATTGATATAGCCATTTATTTTAGTTAAAAGCAACCCATCTTCAGCAGATAGGGATAGGGTTTCACTGTTATGAAAACAACGTAAGAGTTTTAATGTATATTCAGACACTTTATTTCATTATTATTGTATTTTATTTCTTTTCTTTTCTTTTTTTTTTTTTTTTTAAACACATTATGCAGACGCTATGACACCATTTATTTTGGTACAAAAGTGTCATTACCATTTTACAGTCAACACAATGAATTCTAAACATCTTTTTTTAAACCACTGACCCAAATTTAACAGTTTAACATTAAATTTCATCTAAATACACAGTGACAGCGTTGGATCCATATCAGACTCAATCAGTTGATGTCTCCTGGTAAATAATAGTAACACAGAAAGCAGCGATATTTGACCAAACTATTTACATAAACAACATGGATATCTGTCAGCGTGAAGTGCTGGCTCTACTTGACTCTGTAGAGCACCTTCCTCTGCATGCGGTGCTGAAGCTCTCCCCTCCTCATCATCAGGTGGAGGACTTTGTAGATGGCGTGCTCTGGGTATTTCTTTTAGGGACAACAGGAAAGAGAAGCAGATTTTTCAGTGAACTCTGATCAAAACTAAAATATCATAGGACAGTCTAAGATCCAGTGGATTCATTTAGCTCAAGTGTTTACCAGATGAGAAGACCACGACCTGTTTACTGTTCATGTAGTGTAATGGTAGCTGTACTGGATATATAAAAATTACCTCATATTGTCTACATGGGGCCACACATCCACATTTATAAGAAAAATACAGCAAAAACAAAACGGGCCCAGGGACATAAGATTCACTGCCATTAGTTGCTTAACAGTGTATTTCCCCCTTAAAACTCTATGTAACCGTCCCTTCAAACTGTTGATACTGACCTGTTTGGTGAAGTCTTGGATGATGCTGTGCTCGGACACCTGGGAGCCGATAGCAAAGCGCCTCTTCAGCTGTTTCTCAATACGTGAGATCATCTCCTGGTCCTCCTGTGTTGTGAAGCCCTCCACTCCTTCACACAAAATGTAGATTGACAAACAATCAGAATGTTTATATTTTTTATAGTCTGGTCACACATCTTACCCAGGTGAGTTTGTCAGTGTTTTACATGACCAATTTGCAATGTTAAAAGCAGCACTCAAATGTAATTCCCTTGCTGCTAACAGGTAGTTATGTATATGCTTTAACACTACAGCAGACAGTTGAGTTCAAAGTCAGCTAAGTACGCGAGCGACTCGAGTGCATGCACACACCTGAAAGGCTTCCAGAAAGTGCAGCGTCGAGTGTGGAAACCTGGAAGAGCCTGAGGGCCTCGTCCACCTCTTCCTCTCCGGCCACAGCCTGCAGCTTCATCTTGGCCAGGGACTCTGCGATTCGCACAACAGCCTCCAGCTGCCTGAAAGAGGAGGGAACACAAGTCAGTAAAGAACTTAAAGTCAAGGCGTTTGTGCCTGTGAACATAACACTAAGAGGGGTACAGAGTAAGCAATGTTTATGCATCTTAAAGCTAAACATGCTTGTGGAGAGGAAAGATGAGCATTCCTTTGTAGAGCCATCTGTGAAGCTTAAACCACAGACAATGTGTTAGTTAATAGTCTTTAGGTGATTAGAAAAACATACCTGACAGTGATGGGAATGGAGGCTCTCTTGTCACTTTCTCTTTCATGCTCCCTCGCTCCGCTCCTCATCACCACATATCTGTTCTTCAGCTTCTCAGCCGCGGCAGCAGAGAGACGAGGCCCACATTTACTGTCAATGAAACATAACTGTCATGACCATATGATATGAATAACTATGAGGTGAGAGTGATGTTCAGGATCAATTAAAATTTTGCACTTGTGTGAATGAAGTAAGAATTCAGGGAGACTCACGCTCTGGCATAGGCGATATATTTCTTATAGGTGGAGAGTGGAATCTCTCCCTCCACGCCCTCCGTCTGCGTCTGTGCGCTCAGATGAACATTCATCACGTGACGAGCCAGGGTCTACAAACATGAGGAGAGGAGGATTAACGTCAGGCTCCACATAAAAACACTTCCACTACTGAAACGTAAGGTATTTAATGTAGCTGGGTTGAACATGTTGGTCCTCACCATATCTCTCTGTTGGTCATGCTGGTCCTTGATGATAAAGATCATATCGAAACGGGACAGGATGGTAGGCATGAAGTCGATGTTGTCCTCCCCCTTTGTATCATCCCAGCGGCCGTACACAGAGTTAGCTGCAGCCAGCACTGAGCAGCGAGAGTTCAGGGTGGTGGTGATGCCAGCCTGGAAGGAGTCAAAGTGTCAATTTATCAGGAAAACTACACTGATAATGTAAACCAATACTGGTCTCACACAGCAGAGTGATGAATGTGTGGTAGATTTCAAAATAAGAGCAGCACCTTGGCTATGGAGATGGTCTGTTGTTCCATGGCTTCATGAATGGCCACTCTGTCATCTTCTCTCATCTGAGGAACAAGTAAGGACAGTTTGATTCACACAGTTCTATGACACAAATCAGGTTAAATTTACAACTCTTGCTAGTCAGCGTCTCTTTACCTTGTCAAACTCATCAATGCAAACCACTCCACCATCAGCCAGCACCATGGCTCCTCCCTCCATGATGAAGCCACGAGTGTTGGGGTCCCTCAACACAGAGGCGGTCAGACCAGCAGCACTGCTGCCCTTACCTGAGGTATAAACCTGACAAAACACAATGTACATTGAGATTTTATATTAAATGTCATCATTGGTATATTGACATGACCCAATTTAGTCTAAGTCTAGTCCAAATACAACTTTGATGGTTTAATTACCCCAATAGGAGAGCATCTCTCCACAAACTTGAGCAGCTGGGACTTGGCTGTACCGGGGTCTCCGAGCATCAGCAGGTTGATGTCCCCTCTGCGGGTGAGACCGTCAGGAAGTCTATGGGACAGGAAACAATACAATTAGTTTATGCAAAAGGACAAAAGGCACAGTAAACTTTAATAAAGCAGAAAATTGTGAGTCGGCATTCCTTTTTCCACCACATTAGGTAATCTCACCTCTTTCTTGAACCACCAAACAGTAGAGAGGTGATGGCCTTCTTCAGATCCTCACTGCCGTAGATGGAGGGGGCCACTGAGCGTGCCAAAGAGGCATAGACATTGGGGGAAGCAGCCAGTGCCCTCAGTTCCTCCTCTTCCTGTGGAGAGACTGATCCGGTAGCTCCACGACCTGGGAAAGTAAAGGAAACAAAATGCTGTTTGGCTGCTGACAACTGAACTGCCGCCTCTATATATTAAAAAAAAAAAAAAAAATAAATAAATAAATAAAAAAAATCAGGCTGTACTGGTATGTATCGCCTAGATATGATCGTATCGTTTCATGTTTTGACACAAGAAATGGTCTTCACCTGGTCCCTCAGTGTCGACCTGGATGCCAACCACTCGCAGGTAAGACGCTCGGATGCCCACACCAGCCGATTTGTCTTTGCCCTTGGTTTTAGTAGCAGCTGACTTCTTAATGGAGTAGATACCCATGATCGTCACTCTGTTCCCCGGCACCACACGGTCACACAGGTACCTGAAGGGAAAAAAAACAAAAAACAGACTGAGCTTTAACATTGTGTGGAATGACATTAAAACTTTTTAGTCATTCATTAGTCATATTTGATCATGCAGAGATGAAATGTACCACTGACTTGACAATGTTACATAATAGAAAGTGTTCTTCACCTATCACAGTAAAGCTGAAGGTGACGGGGCATCTCTCCGTGCGGCACAGCGTCGGGGGACTCTTGTAGGCGGAGGGTCTGGAAGTCCACGCAAACACATCGGTCTGGGATGATGAAGTATGGATCCACGGGACACTTCACCCTGCCAACGTTCTCACTGAGAAGAAATGGGAGACGGCAAAAATATCTTAACCAAAGTAACCACTGCCATTTGTGTTCCTAAGCTGGAATGCCCTACCTGAGGTTGGTAAAAGGAGAAAAAAAATCCATTTTATCATTTGACAGTTTTTATTCTCTGTAAAGCACTTACATCGGTTTGAAAAGTACTGTGCAATTTGTTGTGGTTTCCATTTACTCACACGCGATATAAGAAAGTTGGACGTGCAATCTATGTCATAAATTCAGATGGTGACACTTACGTGTTGCACTTGCGTGGCAGAGCGTAACCCTGCAGGCCCGGAGGCAGAGGGATGTTACTGATGACAGAGCGGCAGCCGCGACACTGCAGACACACCTTGGTGGCCTTTGCCCGCACTGCCGTGGCCGAGATAATGATGCCAGGCACCTTGACCAGGCGAGACACCTGCTCAGACTGCAGGGGAGAGTAGAGAAACATGGTTAAGTTGTGGATTATAACAATATGGAAATGAAATGGACAGACAAACACAAGAAAGCAACAATCAAGGCTACAGTGGCAGATAGAGAGCATTAAACCACATGGGAGCCTCATCATGCGATCCTTGTAAGCAGACAATGCAATATTTGTTTTTCTACACCAATGTACAAGAAACGTAGTCAAAGCACACCAAATTTGATCCGGTTGAACTCCCACTAGAACTGAACCTCTAGTGCCTGTAATGTTAGTTGTTTCTACTCTAAAATCCTGAAAAAAAATTCCCCCAAAAAAAGTATCCAGGACAGCTCAATCTAGAGATTATGTGCCATATGTTGGAGGTAAGGGCAAACACACCCTGATATCTTCAATTATCCTGACTCTGTGCAGATACCACCCACAGCAATGTAAAAAGAGAGGCAACTTAGACAAGCGGCACAAACCTTGGGGAAAAAAAGGTCTATCTTAAGGTTTATCTTACAGTTTCCACTTTGATCTGCAGTGTTTTACCTTGAGGCTGCGGATGGAAGCAGAGTGGGCATCACTCTTCAGCATGACCTGGATGTCCTGCACCGTCTCCTCCCCTACAGGCCGGGGACGGGTCACCTCGTCAGCTACCTCTTTGGCCGCTTCCTCCAGCTGTCAATCAGACCACAACCAAGGGATTAGTGGGAAGTGCTTGAGGTAACCATGCGGTCACATTGTTTTCATACAGCCTTGTCATAGGAAAGGGTTAGTCACCTACACTAGAAACCAAAGTTAGAAACTAAGTTAGTGTTATCGTGTCAGTCTCACCAGAGGCAGGTTCTCTGTGGGCAGCTTGTAAAGGCAGTCCGACAGATCCTCGTCGAAGCTGGCCAGGTCCTCCATCTCCACCTCCACCCAGTATTCCCCCAGGGTGTAGTGCCTCTTCAGCTCATCTCTGAGGGAAAACACAAAGGCAGAGGTCAACCAACATGAGCACATTGTGGTAGTGGAGGAGAGAGCAGCACATATCAGTATTCACAGCTGATGGCTTCAGCTAACAATAACCAGAGGATCATCTTTGCACTGCTAGTATGATCATCACAGATTATCGAAAGGGAAGAATGAAAAGCTTCTGCTGGGTTATTAAGTGGATAAATCAAGCTTGGGACAATGCTGGAGCTCAAAGATGCTGGTGGACTGCAAAACCACCACAACCGTATTGTTAGTGACAGAGTAAACTTTCCCCACCTTAATGGCATAGACTAACATGACATTAAACAGTATGAAAAGACTATAACATGTGCCTTTTGAGTTGGGGAGCAGGAACTTAACGAGCTTCTCAAGGTACATTTTTAGCTCTTTGGCAACAACTTTGACTGTTTCTCCTGCTGCTTCATCAGTGTTTACATGTGGTCTCACCTGTATTTAAAGGTGAAGCCGGTGCGGTCGGTTCCGACTCTGAACTGCCGGAGGAACTCGCGGAACCGCTTCTTGATCTGGGTCCGTTTCTGCGCCCCGTCATCCAGGCCGTGTCCCTCTCCGCCGCCCAGACTGTCGCTGTAATAAACCCCGGGGTCGTCGAAACCAGACATGCTGAACCGAGACGCTCAATAAAACAGAATAAAACAAAGTACAGATGATACGAAGTTGCTTTTGTTCTTTAGAAACAAAGCCGATCTGAAGTGGACCCGTGAGGCTGCCGCTGACAAACTCCACCAAGATATCTGTTTCGCGGTAAAACTAGAAAAACTTCCTGTCTGTTTTCCCGCGAGCAGATTCTCTACCCGCCCAATTTCAGCCTGTCATTGGCGGAAGGTAGAGGCTCTCTCTTCTTATTGGTCAAACGGCAGCGGGGAACGCGTGCCTCAAAAAATAAGGGCGGGACTTGTAAGTGCTAGTGGCGCGAAACAGACAACAGGGGGGAGGAGCGAGATTTTTTTTTTTTTTTTTCATTTATTTTATCAAATTAAAGTCAAATACATGAAGTGTACATGTTACATACATTTATCACGAGAACAGCTGCTTTAAAGATAGTTAGGTATAAACTGATATAAAAATAAATTTCCATAGTTACAGTGAACATCAAATAACAAAATGTAAGAAAAACAAATAAACGAACAAACTTCAGGGTCTGCTGACTAATTGGAGTAAATTTTAAATGTCTAAGTAATCTGATAGGTTTCTGAGTTTCAAATTTTCATGTTTTTTAATTGGAGTCTTTAAAAACGTAAAAGATGAGTATTTTAGGCCAGATCAAGTCTTTGTTAGCATGAAATCTTTCATACTAACTTACTGGCTGTTTATTTGTTTGTTTCTCTCCCTACATTTTGTTATTTGTTGTTTGTCATGTATTTTTTATATTATTTTATACTGAAACAACTTTTCCAATAAAATGTGTGTAACACATACACTCAGTTCAGGTCAACAGCTCTGCCATAAATTTTACCTTTTAAGAAAGTTGTGGGGAATGTGTAAATTTAATTGTATGTTTATTACTGAGGTTGTAGTTTGCAGAGGTCTTGCACTGGACTACATTATATTGAGAGGTGTTTCCAATTTTTTGTCCTCCCTATTTATTATACATGAGGGGGACAGAATAGTAGAAACACCTCTCAATAAAATGCAGTCCAGTCCAACAGCAGCACTATTAACTAAATGCCAAACATAAAATTGAATGAACACCTCTATTACTGTGACAAAAAGAAAACCTGAGCATTACAGGCAGCAGAAAAGCACATTTTATGGCAGAACAGTTGTATTGGATTGTATTAGATTGTGCAGGCGGGTTTAATAAAGTGTCCACTGAGTGTATACACCCTGTATTTGACTCTAATTTTCTCAAATAAAGGGGGAAACAACCAGAGAATCTCTAATATAGATGTAATGTAGACGGGCTCTGGAAACAACACATAGAAACAAACGGAAGCTCATTTCCCACTGCTCCCTGCTTTGCTGCAAAACCCCTCGCGACATGCTCAGCGAGCGACATGCCGTAAGTGAGTTTACACGGAAGTTCACCCGTTAGCATGGAAATGGTCCACGGCAGCTGCTCCGACCGTTGAGGAAAGTTGTTTTGAATTGCGCTCCGTTCAAAGTGTGTGAAAACAACTCCGTCGGATTAAACAGATTATCTCATCCGAGTGAGCCGCTGCGATGGCGTCGCCGCTGGAGATGACGGAGATGTACGACAACGCGCTGCTGGGGATCCTGCAGCATGTTGGCAACATACAGCACTTTCTGCACGTCTATTTTGGGTTTCTCTACCGCAAGACGGACTTCTACCGGCTGCTGACGAGCCCCACCGACTCGATGGGGTTTCCCCCCGGCGTGGCGGAGAAGATGGTGCTGAAGACGTTCCGGCGGTTCGAGCAGCTGGCGCAGCAGGACCGGGCCAGGCAGCTGGGTGAGGCGGCGCAGAGAGACGACAGCAGAGCCGCTCCCCCTGCGGTCCAAGAGGTGGAGGTCAAGTCTGAGCCGCAGAGGGACACCGCTGAGCAGCACCCAGAGGCAGCCCAGGTGGAGAGCCCTCCCTCGGGTGCTGGAGAGTCCTCTGAAGCAGCCCCCAGCACCGAGCCTGATTCCGGCAGCGGCGGCGCAGCCCACCCGCCTGAGGGAGCGCAGGCAGCGGCGTCCGGCACTAACTCAGCCCCGGCGGGCGAGCAGCAGCACTTCCAGGCTGACCCGGACAGCTACAACGGGGCGGTGCGGGACAACTACAGCTGGTCCCAGGACTACACAGACGTGGAGGTCCGCGTGACTGTCCCCAAAACCGTGGTCAAGGGCGCACAGGTGTGTGTGAGCCTGCAGACCAGCGGCGTGCGCGTGTGTGTGAGGGAGGGCGCGGGGGAGACGGTGCTGCTGGAGGGAGAGTTCTCACACAAGATCAACACCGAGGACTCTCTGTGGAGCCTGGAGCCCGGCCGCTGCGTGGTGTTGTCCCTCGCCAAGAGCAGCGAGGTGTGGTGGAGCGCCGTGCTCAAAGGGGAGAAGGAGATCGACATCAACAAGATCAACCGGGAGCGCTCCATGGCCACGGTGGACGAGGAGGAGCACGCCGTGTTGGACAGGCTCACCTTCGACTACCACCAGAAGCTGCAGGGCAAGCCGCAGAGCCACGAGATGAAGGTGCATGAGATGCTGAAGAAGGGCTGGGACGCTGAGGGCTCCCCGTTCAAAGGGCAGCAGTTTGACCCCTCCATGTTTGACATCCCGCCCGGCGCCGTGCAGTTCTGAGGCACACTCACACCCCAAATACAGAGTGATTACATTTGCAAGGTTTTGGTTGACTTTCACAGTAATTATAGAGGAAACAAACGAAGCCACCAATGTGGATTTGTGTGAGGAAACTTTAAGAGGAGAATGTTATTTGGAAAAACAAAGAAGAAACATTTCCTCTTATGCCTAGGGAGTACTAAAATGGATAGATGTTTTGTAGCCATTTTTTTCTGTTATTACTTGTTCATATGTCCAGTGCCTGCTTCTGTGTTTGCCCCCACTTAGTGATTCATCATCACTATTGATTTGATTTTTGCTTCTTCTTCCACTGATGCCTGTAATTGTTGATCATTTATTCATGCACCATCCATTCTCACTACTGATGGCATCGTTTTTGACCTGAAACGTTGGTGCAAAGACCGGGCTTCTTTAATCTTCTCTTATATTTTGAGGTGTTGGCTGATCAGCAGTAGGTTTTTTTTCCACTACTATGGCTTTCTCTTATCAATGGGTGTGCTGTGTATTCCTGAAAGTATTAAAATATTAATAAATAAATAAAATAAAAAGCTTTTCTTTTTCATAATGTCTACATTGTATGTGAAATGAGTCAGTGTACCTACATAAAATTTCTACTTAGTATAGGATTGAAATATTTATCAAAAATTTCATGCACGCCCAACGCTCGACTGGTATCATTTATTTTCTGGCCATTTCCAAAGCTTCATGTCATGCATTCTGCTGTTTATTGATATCTGTGAGGAAATCAGCATTCTTCATCACTGACATAGCTCCTCTCACTTTGGGGAAAAATACATTAATTCCTTCAGAAGATTTGAGAATGTATGCTGATAATTGCTAAACAACATGCCAATAAGGCCACGAGTTAATTTTTTTAGATTTCAGAAACACGGGAAAAACATTTGGTGTACAACATAAATCGTAAAGTCAATGTGTGGGTCTCTATAACATTTTTTAAATACTTTTCCAAACTATTTGTGCATTTTCCAAACTTAAAGATATGAAAAATGATCAAACTTAAGTCCCATGTTTCAGTATGTTGTGCACTTAAACCAATGGTTTGATTTGTATTCAGGTTTTTAGGTCACGATTTTGGTTTCGGTTTGGTTTGTTTTGGAGAGGGAAAAAAAACACTACCATTTCCAGTATTTTCTGTATTTTGTCTCATTTGCAAAAATATTTTTTTCCATTCAAAGATTTGGGATAACAATATGACATCAGCAAATATTCTTTCAAAGGCTTAGACTATTTAAACATAAAAACACTTTCAGTAAATTCATTAATTCATCAGCTAACTGATTAGATGGCTCTCACACAGTGGATGTGTTTGTAACACTGCACTTTGTAGGATCCATTGAATGTTATTTTTCATTTTCTTGGCTCAGTTTCACACCCACACTGTAAAGGGATAAATTGAGATAAATTGAGCTCGTTTCCTTCACTCCCACAAAAATCACAAAAAACACCTCAACTTGTTAGCAAAGTTCTTTATTCAGCTAAGAAAAGCAAACACAAAAATAACATTAATCACAACTGACCTGCCAGTGGAATCAACGCCATTCAGAGGTCATGTGAGTAACAGTCCATGCTCTGTAACAGCCTGCATGGTCTGCAAAGGCAAGCAGCTCCATTTCTCCTCATTATTTCTAAATCCCTTTACTTCATCCTCTTTGTCTGCGCTGATTAGGACACGACTCCGTGCTTCCTGCCCGTCTGGATGAAAGCATCGACGCAGCGGTCGATGTCTTCGTCTGTGTGGGCGGCTGAGATCTGAACCCGGATTCTGGCTTTGCCCTTTGGTACCACCGGGTAGGAGAATCCAATCACATAAATTCCTGGAGGAAGTGTGACAAAATAGTTAGAAAATAGCAATGTACTATAATGCTGGCACATCATTGGTATCGGCCGATATTGGCTTTAAAATGAAATACTGTTATCGGCCTGTAATGAACATTTCTACTAATATGAGAAACAGGGGCCGGATTCTCCAAAGGTTCTTAAGATTAAATTTCTTCTTAAGTTCCACTTTTTTTCTTAAGTTTGGGTTTAAGAAGAATCTTAAGATATTTTCGAATTCACAAACAAAATATCTTAAGAATCCAAACAAAAGATCTTAAGAATGTTCTCAACTTTATTCTTAAGATTTTTCTTAAGAATAAATGGGATTCTTGAAAGAAATTATCTTACTATTTTTCTTAAATAGTATCGTAACTTTAAGACAGGTAAAGGTTGTCTTAAGTAACCACATGCTGTGTGAAGGTAAGCTATTTTTCAAACATCTTTGATTAATTTAGAGCAGAATTTGATTATATAACATAGATTAATGTAGTAGGCTAATACCTTAATAATTTTACATTGTATATGTTAACATAGTGATAATCGTTATCGAAACTGTAATTCAGCCTAATATCTAAACCAATATTTAGACACTTGTAGGCTATTGTTTCTGAGTCTATGAGGACATTTTGTCAAGTGTCAGTTATATTTAGATTCCATTAACTAATAGGTTAGTAATATCGTCGCTGTCCAATACAAAGTATGTATCTCAATTTTTGAGAAAACACTTTTATAACATCAAATCAAAGTTGAGACTATAATGGATATTGTTTTGTTGTATTTTAGATGGAACTGCTGTGGGTTGCAGCCCGAAGCTGTTTGTTTACATAAAGGTAGATAGTTGAGAAGTTCGTAAGTGGAAAAAATTAAGAAGTTCTTAAGATAATGTGCAGTTCTTAAGAAAATAATGGGGAATAGCACTTGAGAACATTCTTATGAACTTCTCATTTTTCCTCTTAAGAAACGTCTTAAGATTATTAGTAAGAACTTTTTGGAGAATCCGGACCCTGGTCTAATCTGCCCTGGTTGTGACTGTTGTCAGGACTGTCTCAGGGACAGCATCATCCAAGCCTGTTTAAGTCTGATGAATCTTACAGTGCTGTTTGAAATAAAATGTTATATTAAAATAAATATGGTATGTTTTACATAACCGAAGTTGAAGCAGTTTTCTTATTTTGCCCAGCCCATGTGTACATTTTGAAAAGCATTTTATTTTCTGTCTGCATCTGCCAGTGGGCTTTCATGATAGGAGTTGAAAAACATCCGCATATCGGATATAAGCATAAAATCCGGTATCGTGCATCCCTACTAGAAAACAACCACACGGTCAAAGTAAAATCCATAGAATGAGATGATGATAACACAAAACAACAACAAGAAGCATGCATGAAACTCCATCATCACAATGAATAAAACAGCTGTACCACTATTAATTTTTCAGACTGTTTGCTGTGGTAAGAGTGGTGTTACTGTTACCTTCCATATGTTCTTTTGGCCCACCTCTGCCTGGATTGAATTAATGGCAAAGATGTGACCATGTTCAGTGACAAAAAATAATAATAATAAAAAAAAAAAAAAAAACATGAATTCTGATCAGGTAGGAATCAGATCTGCATCTGATCTAAGACCGCATGCAAAAGTGACCCAGTGACAAGATCAGATTTGTGCTCATGGGTGCTCCAATTTCTGAGTGATTAACTTACGACTCTCCATAAATTCAGTGTGCCTCCCTCTTGTGGTTGATCATGTGCACTTGTAATTCAAACAGCTATTGAGAAACTAGGTTGCCTGTTACAGACAAGGGGGGGGGGGGGCACAGATTCAGTGTTTCATGTAGCTGCCAGCTGTTGTTTAATGATGCCTTGTTATGCAAAATTAAAAAGGCACATAAATTTATATTAATATCACATTAAGGGTTTCATGAGTGCTACTTAAAAACAGCTGGACAATATTTCAAAAAGTCAGCTGATCATAAAGTCATATATGGCGTTAAATCTGTTATCTTTGAACCTCAGACATTTTTTCACAGCAGGCATTTTGACATGAAATGGCAGGTGAACACGGGTATTACTAATGATATTAATTAATTCAGTATAAGTGTACCAGAGCCTTTTCAGTGAGCCAGCATGCACAATACCAGGGTCTGTTAGAACTGAATGAACCTCAATTAATCTCACTAGCAACACGTGTGTTCACCCTGCTATTTCACATCAAAATGCCTGCTGTGAAAAAGCTTTGTAACACTTCGTAGTCTGTTTTTCTTAAACAGCATCAATCGTTCTGTGTGTCATTATGTGCCATTTTTTTAAATTGTTCATCTCTCATTTTGGAATGGAGCTATGAGTTCAGCTGCTGTCGGTCCAGTGCGTCAGCTCCACTTTTGTCTCACCCAGCTTCAGCATGTCGTCGGCCATCACAGAGGCGAGCCGCGCGTCCCCCAACATCACAGGACAGATGGGGTGAGCCGAGCCCGAGATGGTGAATCCGGCCTGGGTCATCTTGTTCCTGAACCTGAGAGGGGGCAGCACAGAGAAAAACATTTTCGAAATAATGTCACACTTTCACTTTCACTGTCACACTTAATGTTTCAAGTCCTGGGAATGGGGTCTGAAGTGAAGGTATTATTAAGCACAGACCACAGGGCAATCTTCCATTTTTAGAAAAATAACAACTGGGCCAGTAAAAGGCACTTATGCTGCTCTTGTAGCCTTTCTTGGACTGGATGCTGAGCTACAGTCAAAAGCTGAAAATATGGTAAATCTATGATGAATAATGAATCTATAATGAATCTATAATGAATCTTGCCTGAGTACATAAAACATTTCATGGAAAAGCCTCTTGGCCACAGCTAAAGAAGTAAAGCTAGGCTAAGAAGTTTTCACAATTTCTCTTCCAATTGTTTCCCTTTCCATTTCCATAAGCAAACATGCATAACATGTGACAACAAACTCAAAAAAAAGGCTTATCTGTTTTTGTCAGAGGGCCTAAGTCAACAGTTACATAAGTCTGCCGTCAGAGGAAAAACTCACATCTCAAGCTGTCAACTTTTGGAAAAAAATAAGAAAAGCTGTCTCACACACACACATGAACCATAAATCACTTTTGAAGATGCCCCATGGGTTTTGAATCAATTTGAACTTTAAAAAAAAAAAAAAAAAAACTCTACTAGAAAGAAAAACATAAATGTCAACAAAATTACAGTTACCAAGTTTCCCCCCTGACAGCAGTAGGCGTCTCCCACTACTACCCCAAACCACAACGGCCAGCAGCCCCAACCCCCACTCGTCTACAAACACACACACACACACACACACACACCTCATGGTTTTGGCCGTCATGGTCTGTGCAATCTCATTGGACTCCAGCAGCAGCTCCACAGCCCGGGTGGCGCAGCCCACCACTGGAGGAGGGAGGGAGTTGGAGAACAGGTACGGCCGCGACCGCTGCCTCAGCAGGTCAATCAGGGGCTTGGGGCCCACTGTGTAGCCGCCTGATGAAAATGACAATGACATTTTTACAAAGAGGAACTGTTAAATCACAAATCACAACCTGTGCGCTGGTGGATGAAGGGATGCATGTGCAGCCTATATATAGATCTGAGACCAGTGGGTAAATTACCATTTTGTGAAAAAAATGTTCAGTTGTGGTAATCCGAGCACAGAACCTGAATTTGCCATCAAAGTAAGGATATATTTAAGTCAGACGGACGGAAACGTACCAGCTGCTCCTCCCAGCGCTTTTCCCAGAGTGGAGTTTACAATGTGAACTCTGTTCATCACTCCCAGGAGCTCATCTGTTCCTCTGCAAAGTAGTACCATGAGTCTTGTTAGAATAACTCCTTATAATTAACAGTAGAGGCATATTATATTATAAAGACGTACTGTAGACATAAAGCTGATCATCACAATCCCGAGCTCTGTACAATTCTGTTTCATTTTCACTGCTTCTCCTACTTGTTATGCATTACCTAACCTTAATGTAAGTTTTTATTATTTTATTAATGCATTTTATGTCATTGAAAGTGGGTCATGATCTTTTAGCAAGTGCACGTTAAAGAAACAATTCACCCAAAATCCAAAAAGACATTTTCCCTTATACCCCTTATGCAGTGGCACTCAAACTTTTTTAAGTAATGCAGCCCTTTAAAAATTTGATAGAAAAAAAGCCCATATAAAGAGGTCCAATACTGCACCACCAGTGTCTGAAGTAACAACCAGGTACTGACAATATTTTGCTGGCTCTGTTTTTGCTTTCTTTTTCACTTCTTTATCCTTGTTTTCAGCTGTTTTGCTGCTACGTTTCAACCATAAATCCATTTTTGAATCCATCCACCCATCCAGTACTCCAACGTACCCCCCTTTGATGGCTTTCTTCACCAGGATACCCGTCAGCTTTTGACCATTTGAGCTCCACAAACAAATACCCACTCAGTCTATTGGGATACTGGGAGACAGGGTAGACCGTGGCAGACTAGAAACCTTGCCAAATCACACAGAAACTATCTGAATGGATATACTGCACTAGGGGTAAATAAGACAATCATTTTGTGCATTTTGAGTGAACGTATCTTTACAGAAAACTGAACTGAATCATCTTCTCTTTGTTACCTGCCCCTCTGGCCCAAGAAGCCAGTGGCGTGGCATTCATCGATGAAGACCAGGGCTCCGTACTGCTCAGCCAGGTCGCAGATTCCCTGTAAAGGAGCCACATCTCCATCCATAGAGAAGACTCCATCCGTCACCACCAGGCGCACACGGGACGACTGAGGGGGGAAGCAGGGTCATCACGGTCAGTGGAGCAAACACAGGTCCATGCGCGCGGGAACTACTTTTTGCCAGGGGGTGCTGCGTATGGGGGGGGGGGGGGGGGGGGGGGGGGGGGGGGGGGGGTTTAAGTGGTTATACGGAAATGCGGGACCTTTTCTAGTAGGTATACGCCGTATACCTGCGTATCACGTAGACTACATCACTGATTTGGAGGCTAAACTTTCAGTGACAGACAACCAGCTGTGCGAGCGCAGCGCAAACAAGAGAGAGAGTTGCAGCAGCATCCAGCTGTGCTGGCAGACTCGGCAGCAGGGACGGTTTCTGCGATGGGCAGTGCAACTGCCCAGGGCGCAATCTACTTGGGGGCGCACGAGAAAAAAAAATCTCCAGTTTTCTAGACTACCGTATTGACCCGCACATGCCGCGGCACCATCAGTCGGCATCAGGATGGCCGGCCGCGGCACCGTCCGATACCGCGCCCACCCGGTCAGGTCTGCCGGATCTGACAGGTGAGCTGCCTCATGCTGGCCAGTGCCGCGGCCGGCTCGCCTGATACCGACTGATGGTGCCGCCTGATGTGTCTCGGTGTGATTGCCCCTCTGCAGTTTTACATGTTTTTCGTTTTCCTTGCATTAGGTGCAGTAGATTAATACACGTTATACTTTCTCCCCCTGTCCACACCCTAAGTGACTGCCACAATCAAGTCATTTTCAAAAGAAAATGACTTTGAAATGTGGTAAAATTAATTTGACATTTATTCCACCCCTCCTCAGCAGGGGGTGCTGCAGCACCCTCAGCACCACCCTTCCCGCGCCCTTGCACAGGTCCAGTCAAAGCATAATCAATACTGTAACCCTTTCATGACCCTGCCGCTAATACAGGATTTATTACATGGAGCTCAAATGGATAAACGGTGAGGGGTTATGAGTTTGGTGTGTGTGAAGAATTCCTGAGAATGTCAAAGATCAACAAATTATTCTGAACAACTGCATGAACTATGCAACTCAGATGATGGGTTAACTCTAAAGTCCTGTCCTGGCAGCGAGACATAATGAGACATGCAAGCACACACCTTTACATGTAAGAAGACTTTCAGTATGTCACACTTTAAATAAGCCAAATGTCTGGCTGATATCTGGTTAATTACTCTATCTACATTGCAGAAATATTTGAATATAATGCAGGCTATTTATATTTGTCACTTTTCATTTATGCCCTGCCTGCTAGTGTTGAATGAGCTGGGTGTGTGTACTTGATGGCCAACAAATTATGATTGTGTTCTTTCTTCTCCTCAGAAATCTGTGCTTCACATGCTCCACTCTTAAACAATGTTGTATCAAAACCTCAACTTTGCAATGGGCAGTTGGGCAAAAATTTGATTATTCTGTAACCCAATACACAATAATTCAAGATAATTAAGTACTGATAAATGCCAAGGGAGAACATTAAAAATAGTCATATTGTAAAGCAAGAGAAATCCTGAACCAGCATTATTTTTTTTTCTCCAAGGTATTATGATTTCAAGAGGATTACACACTGCATAAGTCACAGTGATACCTTTGGATTTGTAATCTGCTAGTTTGTTTGGATATTAAATACTAGTTATGAAACATTAAAGTGTTATTCACTGTTAGCCATTGTATCAGAAGCATGATGCACTGTGCAATTACGGTGTTTTTCTGTATGTGAAAAGCCACTTCACAGGAATGAATAGGCATATTTGGTTGCAAATGAACTTCAAAATAGCTTCAAAACAATTTTACATTATGAAGTTGAGAGTCACAATTCAAATGTGGAAAAAGTAAAAAACAAGCCAGCAACCTTTCAGCAGCAGAGTTGCTTTACCTGGGACTCTTTGAGCTTGGTCTCCAGATCGCTGAGGTCCATGTGTTTGTAGCGGAGCCTCTTTGCCCGACACAGACGGATCCCGTCGATGATGGAGGCATGGTTCAGCTCATCGGACAGGACTGCATCATCTGGGCCCAACAGAACCTGGTGTAAAAAGAATTTGACATTTTATTGATCATCCTAGGGAAATTCTCTCCCTGACTGCCCCTGCCAGAGACATCAGAGGGATGGATGCTTGCCAACATGAATCTAGAGCCCTGATCCTCGGGTTGAAGGGCAGTCTCTCTAACCACCAACAGCCCTGGGTTTATTCCACCATGTCAGCAAGCGTAAGCCCTGCTGTTGTGTAGCTGATGCTGCACTCTGACCTCCCTTCAGTCAGGAGCAAGAGAACTACAGGGTTAACAAAGACCCCCATTATTACTATGAAATCACTGATGTAGTAAAATGAACGGCATACCTCAAACAGCCCGGCATTGGCATCAAAACAGCTGGCATAGAGGATGCAATCCTCCCTCTCATGAAACTGTGCGAGTTTCTGCTCCAGATTCTTGTGTAGATCCTACAAACCCCAATGTTAGAGTGAAACTAATTAGTCCAGTGTGGTTTAGACACTATGAACTCATATCACTAACAAATGTGTTGATTGAGCTGTGTTTTGGCATCATACCTGTGTGCCACAGATGAACCTGACAGAGCTCAGTCCAGCACCGTACGTCTTGAGCGCATCGATCCCTGCCTGCACCACCTCTGGGTGACTGGACAGACCAAGGTAGTTGTTGGCACAGAAGTTCAGTATGGCTGAGAGATAAAGAGAGAGAGTTTAGAGTGTTATGCCGCGTATGAACCCTAAGGTAAGCAAATCATCCCCAAAAGAGCACACAGGCACACTCAAATCAGCAGGAAAAGACAGTCTGTTCAATAGGGATGCAAAAACTGATAATCTCCGGAAGAACTTCTCTCTGCATTTTGGTGAAAAGTTGAGTGAAACGTGACAATGACAGGACAATAATACCAGCACAACAGAACAAAGAGAGAGGGAGACAGAAAAGCACAAGCAGACACAGGACTGTGTTCTCATACAGATGAATTCAACACAGTCCGTTTTCACACATGAGAAGGCATGGCCTGCAATCAATAGGCCATTCATAAATCAGCAGTGTCGATCTCTGCCAGAGGATCACTCTGTATGCACAGGTGTAAACACTGACCTGCTATGGTGGCAGCACAGGTGTGAAATGAGTGGCTACAATGTAACATTATCAACTAAAGAGGGGGGTCATATGAAGTTCATTTCCAATTTGGATGTCTGCTGACACTGACAAAAAATATGCTTGCTTTTGCTGACATGAAACACAAGCCGATAACTCATTTCTACTGAAGTTATGAGTCACCTTAAGATAATTGCAAAATAATTGTGATTTTGAGGGTGGAATCCGTGGTTTCGAAATAATAACTGGTGAATCTCAGGTCATACTTTTTTTCCTAGAAATGCATGTGTCATCCTACACCCAGATGAGCCAACTAGTGAGTTTATGTCCAGGGTCAAGGCAACACACATATCCAGGTAGAATGACAATCAATGCAACAGGTTAGGTAGTTGCTAAATTGTGGTCGTATTTTTGAGTTGTATTTTTATTTTTATTTTATGTATCTCGCCGAAAAACTCAACTTGCAGGTACTCACTGCCACGACTGCCGTCCACGTTGATCTGCGGACCCTGCTTGGACGTGATGATTCTCTCTCCTTTCCACGTCCCCGCCACTCGGATCCCGTCCAGCTCGTTCTCCAGTATCGACCTGGCCTCGGCGAGAGCGGCGTAACTCCGCCTCAGCACCGGGGCCGGGGGCCGCAGCATGCCCCCGACCGGTCTGACAAAACCACGAACAGCTGCTCCGAGAGACATGGTGCCGCTCTGTCAACTGGACACTCGCCCGCAAGAGGTGAAAGGACAGGTTTCACGTACGGAAACGGCGAGCTAAAGGCGTTTATTTACCCCCACCCGCATTCAGCATTTCTCACCCGCCTCTGATTGGCTAACTCCAACCACAACCCCGCCCTAATCCTAACCTTAACCAACCAAACTAACGGAGGTAACGAGTACCAGCCAATCAGAGGTAGAGTAGGGCGGGTCTTCTCGGAATGCGGGTGGGGAAAAAAATGAGGCGTGCCAGGAGCCGTCACGTGTCAAAACGTAACCTGGGTGGGCGTAGCGTGATGGACCAATCAAATACCAGGACGTGCCGTTTAGTCCAATCACATTTTAGAAAAACATTTGCTTAGTAATTTCAGCACCGATGTGGTAACAACAGTGCATTATAAATTCCATAAATGTTAGCTTTCCTCTTATGTTGAACAACTTGTGCAACTTCCCCAAACGTCTCCATTCTACTGAAGGAGGGAGGAATAAGTGAGCTAAAAAAAAAAAAAAAAGAAGCTTGCCTTTGGATTTCGTCTTTGCCCTCTTCAATACCTTTGACATTTGAGTTTATCTCCTTGACAACACACTAACAAAATTATAAAGAGCTTGAACTTACCCGCATTTGATGTATACCAAATTATAAGTCAACAGACAGGGTTGCCTGCTGTATTTTTTGTTTGTTTGCTCCCATACTTATCTGCAAAGCCATGACATTGGCTGTGTGCCTAATGAAAACTTAAAACTTAAAACATTCAACAGCAGTCGTCATCATGAAAGAATGATAGCAGGCAGATTCTCAATTAATACTTTTTTAATGACAGTATTCCATCATTATATTCTGCAGGATCTCTGTTAAACTTCAAGTAAAGTATCTTCACAAGAGAATGTTAGATGTAAAAAAAAATTAATTTGGTTTTCCAAATTGGTCTTGTGTGTGTGTGTGTGTGTGTGTGTGTGTGTGTGTGTGTGTGTGTGTGTGTGTGTGTGTGTGTGTGTGTGAGTGTGTGTGTGAGACATCTTACATTACCAATGATGTGATTACAAGCATCAAACTATTCCACTATCATAATAGCTGAGCTTCTCTCACATACAAGTTAACAGTGTTTGCTACTCTGATAGTGAACAATGTTTCTCTGTGACCAAATAGGATGTTTGACAATTATCAGAGCACATCGTACATACTGCATGTTATTTTCTGTAACAATATTCCTTCTTTTTATCTTCTTCAACAGCAGGAATAAAACCATACAAAATGTGCAAATATTTGCATTCCACATATGGATAAGCCCTCATAGTAGTGTCAAAACTCTATACTTCATCAAATCAGTTTCATCAGCTGAAAACAATGTTTGGCCCAAAATAAATAAGAGTGTACACTAGTATAACAGCCTGTCTCTTAAGGTTGCAATTGCCATTTCCATGTCGCCGGCTCACTGCATGTGCCATTCAACCATTCAGCAAGAAGATAATCTCCCTCTCTCAGTCTGTGGAGCAGGATCTTCATTAGTGTTGTGAGGCTGCCAGGTTCAGAGTGGCCTAGGACTGAGAGTGGTTTGCACCCTGCGTAGAGGCTTTCACCGACGGCAGCCGCTCTGCCGCTTTTGCTCTTGCCGCCAAAAACCTGTCAAACTCTGCAGAGGAAATGAAGCAGGATTAGATTAACATGAACTTTTCTGATACTGTGGGGGGAATTAGGTTGTCGAAGATTTAGTGAGGAAAGAGGCAAATAGAATATAAGCACGCAAGATGAAGCAATAAATAAATTCTAACTGAAAACATTCAATGCAAAATCGTATGGAATTTTCCATAGGTATGTTTGCATTAATTTAAATAGCCCATGTTAAAAATTTGGGAAAGAAGTAATGAGTTACAATGGTGTAATTAAATATGGATTATTGAATTATTATTACGTGCCATAAAATAACATGCATGATGTATACTATTACGGAAATATCTTTAATAAATGTAGCATATAACAGTGAGAGAAATATGTGAAAACTGGAGCAACAAATATGGGAATTTACTGGAATACACGTGCATGATATGCATAGTGATTATAATGTCTACAGTATACCAGCAGTGGCTAGTATGTATAGTGTATGCTACAATGAGGCAAATAAGGGAATGGATGATACATAGACACTAACTGTAAAGAGTAAATAGATTGTGATGACCTTTACCTTCACTGATCACCCCATCTGAATCATCAAAATCATCCTGTGTCACAAAACAGAAGAAGTTTTAATAGAAAAGTTGTACAATTTGAACATTTAAGAAATAAAAGTACACAGGTAGGTTTAACAATTACCGCAATTTTAAAAATGCAGTGTATAGCGAGAGGACTACTCAAGGGTACAACACTGGAAAAAATGCTTTAAACTAAATAACACAGGCTTTGTATGAGTAAATGGAGTAAATCAACCGCTCACCTCATCATCCAGGGCTAACCATTTCTCAATATCATCCATGATATTAGACTGGCTGAGGGGAACCTGAGAAAGAAACAGGAAAATATAGTATTTGCAGTGGGTGCAATGTGGAGCACTGGTAAACTAGATATCGCAAAATTTCCAAACCACCAAAAAGTTTGATCCACCCACAGAAAAGACACAAAATGGGTCCACATGACCGTGAGCAAAGCAAAAAATGAAAAGGATTTGTGTTGCAGCAGGCGACAACAATGTGGAGGACCAGGACACTGCAAATCAAACAACGCCATACTCTTTACTGTGGTAAAAGAACTGAAAAACATATACAAACATATACAGTATACTTCAATGTAAACTCAGAAATGAGGGTGTTCTGTTGAGTATACTGTACAGCATGCAGACCACTGGGTTTCATCTCCACACTTGATCCACCAAGCATCTGTTGAAGAAAATCACAGTAGTCCAATCTAGGAGTTTGCTGTAATGGTGTGAGTTTATTAAAGTGTACCGGCACACTGGTGAACTGACCGACACAGAGGGTATCTGGTACGGTGAGCTGACCAAGAGCAATCTCAGGGGGAGACCTTTATACAGTGAGTACAGACAGTATGTAAATAGGCAGGGAACAAAAGGTGAGGGAAGGTATTGTAAGACAGTGATCAAGGTACTGTAAGGCAGTGATCAGGCAGGGTGCGGTTCCAAATGGGAACAAAGACATGGTAAGTGTTCATGTGAATGCCTAAAGGATTGAATTGACGGGCCCATCCTGTCGTCTGGGCCCGTCAATTAGCTGAATCAATCAGACGTCCTGAGTCAATCAGGAAGTCTGAGCCACCCGGAATGTGTATTTTGCTTCCACAATTCACACTTTTTTTTTTTTTTTTTTTTTCTCTTCATGTTTTCTTTTTGGAAAACATGAGGGTTACATCCATTTCTGATACAAAGACAAGACAATACCATAAGCATAACAGAGACTTAAAGAAGAAATTTGCTTCGACAAAATCAACCTCAATTTTGGACAAAAATCTGAAGTTTCTTCTTCCATTTGAGGGACAGATTGACTTGTAGAGGAGGACTCAATCTTAGTAGTTGATTTAGTTGCAATAGAGTTCCAAATGCTCTTGAGACAGTTGATTAGAAGACTACTTGACAAACTACTGACCAAATATCACAATCTCAAAGATTAAATAACCCAAGGCCCCAAATTTTCTTTGACCCAGTCAAACAAACTAGTGGTGGAAGGGTTATGTAACGTCTTTGGAGTATTTGACATATGATTACTTATAGCACAATTGTGTAGAGTTGTCATCTTTATGGCGGTCATTTCCGGCGTGAGCATGGATATGCCCTTTGGAGTAGAATTTGGAAAATCTTCAGTTGCATGAGAAAGGTCTCATTTAGTCCAAGGATGCCATGACTCCGTAGCTTGGAATGGGAGCCCAAAAATCTTGTCCATGGTGTTTGTGCGTGTGTATATAAGTCTCTTTTGACAAGGCGAACCTCGGGTGGCCCTGTAAAGACTTTCATGGCTGGTATCACGTGGCCCAGGACACATATTCCGGACCATCCTTCTGGCAAATATTCATAAGCCTTCATTCCAACCATACAGTACACACCTTTTGGTAGGGATATTGAACAATGATTGATCATTGTGACAAAGTGATTTTTATCATCAGTTGGATTGGATGATGAATATGGTCTTAGTGAAACAGATGGTACTTCTGATGAAGAGTATGTCGAGTCATTTGGATGTTCCCAAGTGGATGTCTCCTTTCCTTCAATGGATCATTTTAATGTCTTTGGAACTCCTGTGAGGGTGAGAGGGGTAAAGGGTGCTGCAGGAATATCAGTTGGCATAAAGTTGACTGTGGTATTGTTGTCTTGTTTGTGGTGGATTAAAACAGGCACATTTTCTTTTGTGATAAACTGAAAGATCCTGTTTGTAGTATCTGTTCTGCTCCCCTGATGGCTGTGGGGAACGTGATGGACCTCTTCTTCTGGGACTCCGGTGCCTGCGCTGCTCCTCCATCCCTGTGCTGCTCCCCTGTTCCTCCGATGACTGCCTGTGAGCTGGAGAATGTTGGGCCTCTACTTCTGGGACTCCGGTGCCTGTGCTGCTCCCCAGGGGAGGAAGTCCATCCAAAGGATGTGGCCAACATTCTGTGGTTCGGTAGATGATGATGAAGAGGCTCCAACTTGCAGTGTTGGTGGTAGGCAGGATGTGCTGAGGCTTGGACCACCGGGGTTTTCAGGGCATTCTTCCACCGGAACTCTCGGACACAGACCCAGTCCCCTGGTTGGATGTTGTGGCACTGTTTGTCACTAGAAGGAGACTGGTCAGCTTTTCCTAGTCTGTGTATTGATTAAACAGCAGAAGTTAGAGCACAGCAAAATGATCTCATCGACTCATTCATAGCATGGAGATCCATCTTCTTCACGCATATTTGTGCTTGGCACAACCATTGGGCTACCTGTGATAATTTCATGCGGTGTGAGTTTGTGTTTTCTTGATGGGGTTGGGCCTCATTGATATTAAGGCTAGAGGCAACAATACTGTCCATTTTAGTCATGTTTCGGCACACAGTTTGGCTAGTTTGTTTTTCAGGGTACCGTTTTGTCTTTCAACAGACTGTGGGTGGTATGGACGATGTAGTCGTTGTTTAATCCCAAATGATTTACAGATTTTAGTCATAATTTGTCCAGTGAAATGACTACCTCTGTCTGAGTTGATGCTCTGTGGAAATCCAAGTTTGAGACACTGTCTTTCAGCAGGCATTTCACTACAATACAGAGTCAGTCTTTGTGCAAGCCCAGGCTTCGGGCCAGTTTGAAAACATATCAACACATACAAGAATATTGTCATATCCATCAAAAGCTTCAAAAGGTCCCCGAGGGGGAGGATGTGTCCACATTGTGGTCTGTACTGGTTTCTCAGGGTTGTGCTGTTTGTCAGATTAGCCATTGTTCACAATAATTTTATATGGGATGTAAATCCCGCAGCATACCAACACTGTTTGACACATCCCCCCTTTGCTCACATGCAACAAGCCATGTGACATGCGTGCTAGCCACGGGTACAAGGACTTGGGTGCCACAACGCGGCCGTCGTTGTGGACCCAAACAGTATTTACATATTTACAACCATGAGAAAACCATGACTGCTGCTCCTTCACATCAGCAGTCTCTCTGTAAGAGAGCCACGTCATTAGGAGAAGCAAAGTCGTTAGCAGGTATGGAAAGACAGAGCTTTACATGGACAGGAATACCAAATTTGGCAGCTGCCTTGGCTGCATGGTCAGCCATTGCATTGCCTTGTGAAACAGGGTCATTGGATTTGGTGTGGGCATCACATTTTACAACAGCAATAGATGAGGGTAACTGACATGCATCTAATAATTCCCCGATCAAATTCGCATATTTAACATTTTGTCCCAGAGGAGGTAATGAATTCTCGGTTTGCCCACAGTATACCAAAGTCATGTAAACATCGAAAAGCATACCTGAGGTCTGTGAAAATGGTAACAGTTTTACCTTTTGCTTGGTGGCAGGCTCTCATCGATATGTGTGACTCAGCTACATAGGCGGAGCTTGAGGGTGGCAGGGCAGCACTTTCAATAATTGAGAATTTATGACAGATTGTATACCCTGCGTACGGCACTCCATTTTCTTCATAAGCAGAGTCATTAGTATAGAAAATGAGGTCAGGGTTAGAGAAGGGAGTTTCGGAAAGTTCAGGATAAAGTTTGGATGAACATGAGATGACATCCATATAGTTATGGGGTCATCATCATCTTCTGTAGACAGTAGTGTAGCAGGGTTAGTTACAGCTAGATCCATAGGAATCCCTCCAATCCCCACAGCTCTTACAGTTTCTCCAGATTCAATTTCAATTTCAGTTTCAATTTCTGTTGCTGTCCTGACAGTTCTACTGACTGTGCTGTGGGGTTTTGTTGGTGTTCCATCTGGCTTCTCAATGGAGGTGCCGTAGGCATGGTAAGGTTCTGGGAGGCTCTATATGGGCAGTTACTCATCCAATGATTTGGCTCACCACAGTGGAAGCAGTTCTCATGTTGGTTGTTTGAAAAGGGTGAGTTGTGACTTTGATCATGATGTTGATGATCTCTTGGCCCATGTTTTTGGCTCCACCTCCCTCTTTTGTAGGTTCCTCTGCCACTGCATCCTCCTCTGGTTGCTCCACCTGTGTAGTGAGACACTTGGGCAAGCATTAGCATTTCATGCATTTTACATTATCTTCGCTCTGTGTTATCTCAATGATGTTGGGCTATCTCTACTAGCTGCATAGGTTTTCCTGTCCATCCAAATGTCAGTTGTACTTTTACTTTAATCTATGGCTGAAGACTGTTCACAAGCATATTTTGCACGTAACCAGGAGGAAGTTCATCAATCTGATTTTGTGACAGGCTACAATTTTCTTTCGCTGTAGTCACCACCTTAAAGCTCATCATTAAAGCTAATCATCATCAGTGTTGTCATCATCACTAGGTTCTTTTATCTCTTTCACAAGATAAAGGCTTTGGATTAGATTTTTTTTTTATCTGCGTTGTGTTTTTTCTTTTTTTTTTTTTTTTTTTTCAATTTAGCTATTATGTTAGAGGACTCTACTGACTGGCCGTTCGGTTTATTTTCTATCTGCGTTGTGTCTTTTCTTTCTTCCAGTTTAGCTATTGCTTTTTATTTTGATCTGTAAGCGAAGTCTGAGGGAGGAAAAATGTTTGTTGAGCTCAATCTCTCTTAAATTTTCTACTCAGGTTTGGTCAAAAGTGCCATTTTGGGGAAGACCGTCATTAGCAGTTACTTTAACCCATGTTGTAACAAATTGAATGCTATCAGCACCAAAGTTACTGCACATATATTTGACAGGACCGCTCAGTTCTCTCTCTGGCCTTCTACTAAAATGACTTCCCATTGTCTTTCTATGAAGCTTAGGCTACATCTACACAAAACAATAACATCCAACAAAATCACAAAACAATAACGCCCAACAAGGATCCGAAATAACTCCTAGGTATCTGGGAAAGCTAATCTTCCCCACTCTTCCTTGCAGGTTCAACACTGAGGCAAGTGGATTGGTAGTTGAACAGGATCACAGGACTCTAACCTGGTCTTTCCTATTCGGACAGAATCACAGGACTCTAACCTGGTCTTTTCTATCCTCAGTTTCTTGAATAGAATCACAGGACTCTAACCTGGTCTTTTCTATTCTGGCAGAATCACAGGACTCTAACCTGGTCTTTTCTAGCCTTAGTTTCTTAAATAGAATCACAGGACTCTAACCTGGTCTTTTCTATTTCTGGCAGAATCACAGGACTCTAACCTGGTGTTTTCTAGCCTTATTATTATTATTATTTTAAACTGAATTTTTACTACCTCTGTCACCTAAGTGCTAACCCTATTTGAAAGAGTGGGTCTGATTCTAAGGCTAACAGGAAGCAAGCCGCCCAGATCCTAGAAGCTTCTAAACACACACAAAAAGAACCCTTTACAATAACCCCTTTCACGACCATACAGCAAACTTACATGAAATTGGGATGGCGTCAACTTCTTTGGGACTCCAGTTTCAGACCTCCAGACAACACACAGCAACAGTAATTGGGTTTTCAAAAGGATCCCTTACCTCTTTGAGAATTTGGAGATTCAAGTCGCTGGTGTGTCTTTGGTCTGGAAAAAGGAGTCTCCGTGGAAGTATGTTGCCATCCGGGTCACGGCACCATTTGTTGAAGAAAATCACAGTAGTCCAATCTAGGAGTTTGCTGTAATGGTGTGAGTTTATTAAAGTGTACCGGCACACTGGTGAACTGACCGACACAGAGGGTATCTGGTACGGTGAGCTGACCAAGAGCAATCTCAGGGGGAGACCTTTATACAGTGAGTACAGACAGTATGTAAATAGGCAGGGAACAAAAGGTGAGGGAAGGTATTGTAAGACAGTGATCAAGGTACTGTAAGGCAGTGATCAGGCAGGGTGCGGTTCCAAATGGGAACAAAGACATGGTAAGTGTTCATGTGAATGCCTAAAGGATTGAATTGACGGGCCCATCCTGTCGTCTGGGCCCGTCAATTAGCTGAATCAATCAGACGTCCTGAGTCAATCAGGAAGTCTGAGCCACCCGGAATGTGTATTTTGCTTCCACACATCTCCATGAAAACAAAGAAAAGCTACCCAGACCACAGCAAAGTAAGTTGCAGCCTCATAATGAAAGCAAAAGACAGAGAACGTAGAAGAATGCACCAATGTGACACCAGAGCACATTTTGGCACAGACAGGTCCTGAACTAGCCGATGTCAACCCACCATTCCCCTTTTTAGCATCCATTCTAACTTTGGTGAGGAGCTGCAGGTGGAGGCCGGGCTGGCGTCCTTCATACACACAGACACAGAGACATTTGAAAACTCTGTGAAACCTGAGCACACTCATGTGATTTCTTTCAAAAACATGATGAAAACAGCAATGAACAACCTACCAACCTACCAAGTAAAAAAAAAAAAAAAAAAAAAAGAGGAAATGACCTGAAATTAAGCAACCCCAAACAAAACAAAACAAAACAAGAAAATGAAAAAGAAAAAAATCCTGTGATATTTTTTTTTTCTAATAATTTTCAGTTTTCTTTTGTTTTTGGGTTGTTTCTTTCTTTCTTCTTCTTCTTCTTCTTCTTTTTTTTTTTTTTTTTTGCAATTTTCAGGTCATTTCCTTTCTTTCTTGATCTATTTCCCAGGTCATTTTTTCTTATAACACTTTACTAATTTATTGCATATTTTTGAGTTGTGTCTTGCTAAATTGCTCATTGCCTTTCCCCCCATGTTTTTGAAAGAAATCCAGCCAATATTCTCAGGTTTCAAAGGGTTACCTGACAAATTGTTATAAAATTACAAATGCAAACACAAAGAAAACACACACTTTTCCTTAAAACAAGGGCCAGCTGGTGAACTCTCTGGAAGACCCATCTAAAAAATTACACATTACCTTGTGGAATTGACCAACAGCATTCCTATCTACACAAATACATCCACATAGGCCAAATCTGAGCATCATATTGTAATATCCTATCAGCAGAGCACATAATATATTGAATTTTACTTCTATTCCAAAAACTGGCATATGATAAGTCAGCAATAGATCATTCATAACTCAGATAAGTCACTACCTGATTTTGTGGTGGTCACATGATAAAAGATGGAAAAAAAAACAACAACACACGACTGCTAATAAAAAGCTTGTGACCAAGCCCATAAAACTCCTAACTTAATAACTTGAATACCAGCCTAACAAGGTATCTTTACTCACCGTTTCAGTGTTTTTCAGCCTGATGTTCGCAGCCTGAGCCAAGCCGTCCACGGCAGCTTCGCCCTGCTCACTGAAACAAAAGTTGTGTTTTGTGGTTTACGTCCATGTAAGCTGATGGTTCATGTTAATTTGCAGCATAATACAAATTGAAAGGATGGGCATGTATCGTGAAAAGTAATAATCATACACTAGGGGATGGGATAATACTGGGATACACAATACACATCGTGGTGCAGGAAAATGTATTGTGATATAATCTGTTTTATTCTCCTGTAGTAATCACAAGTCACAGCTAGCTCTTCATAGTTTTATGAGCTCTTCATTCAAACTGTATCATTTTAAATTGTTTGCATTGAAGCAAGCCAGTGCCATTGCTAGAAAGATTGGTGGCACAGAAACAAACCATTGTGCAGTTATACATTGTCACTGAACATTTTTTCATTTCACTGTATCCTGGTTAAAGCACATTTCGTGAGATAAACATGTCCTCCCATCCCTATCCTACACATTTTCTCTGTTATGTGCCAGGCTGAGGAATGTTCACCCATGGTCAAATGCGTTTATGGAGCATTATGTGCATAGCGTGAAGGTGCATCTTTGATTTATCACGGTGAACATACTGTATCTCGAGAGGAAAATTAGTAGGAATTAATTGGAATTAGTTGGGGTGAGATTTCCCCAAACACAGATCAACAACTTAGAAAGACTTAAGAATGCCATTCCCAAAAGCTTGCCAAAGAGAAAGAGCTGTGTGACTGTGCAGTGGCCCTGGCTGACATGTTCTCCACAGAGTCTTGGTGGCAAGGTGAATTTATTATTTTTATTTATGCATCTATTTTTTGTCAGTTAAAATGTAGATTATCACCAACATAGGTGGTAATTTTTTTCTTTCACCTTGCCTCTGAGGGCTTCCATAGATGGCCGGATATAATTAGATGGAATGTTCATGCTGAAATAAAAACCTCAGTCAGATTTACAGCTATTGAGTGACTTTCAAGGGGTTATGTTTATGAAATTGAATTTAAGCCATTTTAAGACTTTTTACGGACCTGCAGACACCACGGTTCACAAGTGACCACCACACTTATTCTGTCATTTTCTCAATATTTCTATAAAGGCAGAATGAGTAGGATTTTCCTAAAAAAAAAAAAAAAAAAAAAAAAACGTATAGACTCATACAAAAATAATCCCTCGTCTCAATCATCACTTCAGATCAATACCATCACATCCAATAGGAAGCTATGAAAAACACGGACACAGACCACCGAAAAAGGAAATAAATCGAGGCGATGCACCAGAGGATAAAGCCCATCCCACAACGAAAGTGAAGCTGGGTTTGGCTTTCACCCGCTGGCAAGTGCTGAGTGAGAGGATGAGGATGAAGAGCGAACACGGCGTTGGCCTGCTTTCTGTTGGACAGTTAGGTGCTGGTGTGCCAATCTTTTTTCCTAGGAGAGTGATGTTACATTTTAGGCAGGCTTTTAATTCCTTCACCACCTCTTTTGCGTTTTCAAACTGCAACCGACAAATCCTACTCATTCTGCCATTAAAAGAATGCTAAAATCTTGTCCCTACAACTTCTCATGGTTTTCTCTTTCAGATTGGCAAAAGCTATGATTATTGTGTTTCTGTACCACTGTCGTTGAGTCTGTGAGACGCTCCTTTTCTGTGAAAATGACTCATCTGCGTCACCTGTACCTGTACGAACAACAGCAACAACTCAGTGACAGAAAGTGAACTGGACAGTACACGGTATGTTAAACTGGTTGAGGTGTATTAATTACATAATGCACACACATACAGACACACACAGTGGTTAACTGATGCTGGCAGGTGTCAAAACAGAGAAATGCTGGGCACTTACTGAGTCTCTCCATCTGACTGGACACAGCGTCAACTGACTGGCTCAGAGGGCTGTCGACTTCTGATTGGCTGGGAGACTTAGTTGCAAGGTTGAGGTCTGATAGGTTCACATATGTGTGACTCTGAGAGAGAAAGAACAATAACAACCCATGTTTTATTTAATTATATAAATGCTGCTGAGGTTTTGAACTAAATAACAAGCAATGCATTCATGATGAGCTTTGGTCTTTACCTTTTCTGTTGTGTTTTGGCCATTTGTCATATGTCTTTCAAATCTGTCAACAACAAAAGAAACAAGTGTAACATACCACAGATTAGAGAACACAACTTTTTCTCTCGTATTGTCGTTCATATGGAGTCACACCTCTGGTAGCGAGTGAAGGTGGTGTTCATCTCATCATTGGTAGCCAGTAACTCTTCAATCAGCTTCTCCTCACTGAGTCGAGGAACAACTTTTACTATTCTGTCTTGCATTTCCTTGCAAATTGTGTACAGCTGCTGCAGACAGAATCAGAGAAGATCAGAGAGGGCACAACACAGAGGAGCGTTTATATGATCAGCAAGGGTGAAATAGCACTGCTCCAAAAAAAAAAAAAAAACAATATAGAAAAACAACATTGACTGTGTGGTGATAGTTTTCCTGCACCACACCCTCTACTCTGGCAGAGAGTCAACAATATAACTTGCGTGACAACTAACACAGCAACCAGAGCAGCCTAATAATATCACTGTTTTGTTGTCTGGTTGAAAGAGGAAGATGATCCAGGAAGGGTAGGGCAGCTCTCTTTCTGCCAACATTAATCAATAAAAACAAAATTGGATTCCTCGATCTTTCTTTACCTCTAGCAGCTCGACGTCTGTGTGTTTGGCTGTGACTGGATCCAGCTGACTCATCATGTCCGACATCACAGTCAGGTTGCTTTGCACTACTCGCAGGTCTGCCTTCAGCTTCTTCACCTAAAACATCAAGAGCATTCACTCAGTAAACAAACGTGCTGGGGAGACAAGCCAACATGAACCAAGAAACAGATGCAAACGGGAAAATTTCAGCCACCATGCAAAAAGACAGTTTTCTGCCATCAACTAGAATCGTATAGTCAGATGCAGCATGCATTTCAAATTCAGTAGTACTGCTCTCTAGAGAGACAGCTCCCATCACCTGGTTGGGGGTGAACGCACTGGCTCCCTCCTGCTTCTGTTTTGGCTCAAAGGACTGGGGTGAGATGAGGGGAAGATTGAGAGATGAGGGTGCAAGAGGCAGAGTGACCACAGGCCCATTCCCAGCCAAATTCTGGTAAGCAAGGAAAGGCATGACCAGAATGAAAGTTACCAGAGTGAAATGTAAGGTAAGGAGAAACCACTGAAAGAGCAGCAGGAAACTCTACAGGAAGTTGGAGAGAGAAGCAGACCCACTTCAGCAAAGCAAGAAGACGTTGTGCAGTACCAAGAGCATGTCCCATCAAACTTGGTGTGATCATTAATAATAATAATATTAACAATACTACTACTACTACCTTTACTACATCTAATAGTACTGATAATAATAATAATGTCTTTCAAAAGATGTCAAAGAGTAAAAGTGAATGCTTTTAAAACCCCTTTTCTACAGAGCTTCCCCTATCTGCTGAGAAAAAAAGTAAATCTCTACTGTCGGTTTAAAAATCATAATCCTTGCCCTTGGATTACAGAAACATGCCCATGGATTTGCCCTCAAAATCAGAAGGCACAGTTTACAAATCCATGTGCATGGGTTAGTAATCCGAGGGCATGGATTATAAATCCGAGAGCATGGTTTGTAAACCATGCACACAGATTTTTAAACCAAGAGTATAGATTTCAGATGACCCCAGGGGGCTGTGTACTTTCAAGAAAAAAATGTCCAAAAAAATTATCTTATGACAATAAGTATTTCAGCTAAGTACTATACATTTGGTCCATTTGGTGGAGAGTATGAATATCCTGAGTTCTTAACTAGATGGTTCTTTGAACAGTTTCCTTCAGGTGGAATAGCAAAGTGATGCAGTAATAAATCTAAACATGCTTTTTTCCCTGCAGAATGTGGGACAGGTGAGTATGAGAACATTCTTGGGTTTCTCTCTACAGGTAAGTAAGACAGGTAAAGTGAGCTGGGTGAACGTAGAATAGGCATTTTCCAACAAGTACGTGTAGCGAGTACAAAGGTAGTATCAGGCTCAGCAGCAGGCTTTTAACATCATAATTGTTGACTCTGCTGCAGAAGAACTGAAATTAGATGAAATATTTGTCAAAATGTACAGCTCATAAATTCAAAATGCAAGACTTTTTAATGCCTTTTAAGAACAACTAGGTACAGATGTACTATACACAGAATTGAAGATAATTGAAGACTTTAAGGAGCTGGAGACGCCCTGCTTCAACGCCAGCCACACTAGTACCTTGTTTGGGGCTTGGATGGGCGAGTAGCCATCCAGCTCAGTCATGGGGAACTCCAGTCCTTTCCTTCGCAGGTCCTCATACACAGACACCACACCCGTCAGATCAGGTGAGCTGCGGAATGCATCGGCCCACGCCTTGACAACAGAGCACCACAAAATTACCACGAGGCAGCAAAAGAAAGGGACAGCACAAGACTGAGATTGTGCTTCAAGAATTGACAGATGGAACGATGAAGTGGTTATTACATGACAGCCAGCTGATTATCTCTCACAGCCACAACAGCAGCGTGGCATCTCCCACCTGTATGATGCTGAGCACTCTGTCATGCAGGACCAAAGGAGGGTTGTTCCTCGGGATGATGGCCCGGACAAGAACCCCTTCTATAAAATCCCGGGTGGACACCAGAATGTGGAACTTATGGCCGCAGTTCTTCACACAAGCCTCCAGAACCTGAGGCAGGGTGACAGGACAGGACAAGGAGTTTGAGAGTGGCCTAAGCAGGACAGTTTACAGATTACACAAGAGTTTACACAACGCACACCCTGACAGACAAGGATTACACTGGAGGCAGGGTCTTGAATACATACAAATACACAGGACCAGGGCAACAGGGGCAGTGGAGGGATACAAACTCACCGTGAGTGCCAGCATGACCTCCCTGAAGTTCTTGTTCCCCACAATCCTCTTCTTTATCGCTCGGACTGCATCTTTTGGCCTGCGATCAGAGAATTTAAAACCATCATAAGCATTAACAAACCCACCAATCAGCAAGAGGAATGCGACCTCCAGGGGATAGCTTGTTTCTGATGCCAACAGATAACACACACACACACCCTTCATCTGTGGTGTTGACAACGTCGCAGATTTCCATGTTCAGGGCCCAGTCCTCTGATGGAAGGCTGGAGCTGGTTGCCTGCTCTGTGAGGTAAACAAACAGGAGCACAAATAAATGATTAAATAATGATAATAATAAACTCTAATTATGCAGCACTTTTCAAAAACAGCTGTACAAAGCAAGAGCACAATGAAACAGTAGTGAAAATGCAGCAATTCAACAAGGAAAGACAGAGGAACCCAATTCTAAATATTGTAAATGTATAAGGGTTGTAATAACTCAGATATTATAATCCCATGTAATGATGATCACGCTATTTCTGTTGATCAGCATTAGCCTATTTTCCCCCATCCTCTCACATCCGCTCAAGCGCATAAAGCAGCTTTTCTTACAAAAAAAAAATCTGCCAATATGAAGAAATGTGTATATTCTTTATTTATTTTATAATGATCCACTCTGTGTCTGTGGATTAAAACATAACTCTCAAGCATTTCATTTAGACGTATTTAGCCTCCAGTCGAGTTTACATCAAATATGGGTCAGGGGGGATGTCTGCAACTTTTCGTCCCGCCCAGCTACTGCAAGAATAATAGAAAACAACACAACCAATTACTTTGGAGATCGGGTAATCTTATCCCGCCTCCTTGCTATCACTGCGTGGCGCACAAGTCAATCAAACAATAAGCCTTCGTTTCACTGTCAATCAACGGTGATAAATATAACTCTTAAACATATAATAATAGGCTGAGCATCGCCTCAAATCGTATCATGTATAAGGCTCAATAAAACCCCGTATAATAAACACGGGGTGATATAACGGGAGGAGGCTCGTCTGTGACCGTGACTGCTGCAGGCTCAGAGCTGCAGCAGAGGTGAATGACGATGGATGAACGGCTTGGTGATTTACAATGTATCGATCCGTGACAGTGATCGAATGGCTTACCGATTCGTTGTCCGACCGGTGTGCTGAACGGATTCCCGGTCAGGAACTCCGGGAACTCCATGTTGTGTGGTGCCGTGTGGCCCGGCGCGGCGGCGACGTCTCCCTGCGCTCCTCCCGCGGCCCCGCTGCGCTGCGCTCCGCTCCGCTCGCTCTCCTTCTCCTTCTTCCAGACAGCCCGAGCAACAAAGTGGAGCACCCGCTCGGCTGCGTTACGTCACGTGTTAAAGGGGCAGTACAGCGCCAGCGTGACATCAGCTGGACCACACGATGATATGCCACTGATTATGGAATTACAGAATGTCACGAGCGAATTCCCGGCTGATTTAATGTCATGCCTCGAGAGGAATTCTGTGTTATTACAGCGACGATGGGGAATGTCATCTGACAACATAAGAAATCAGAGCCCATCGATGAATGTGATGATCTTAAAGGGCAAGTGTTGTTTTCACAACAGCTCGCTCTCCTAAGGACTTAAGGAATTTGACATTTCTCATGAAATATACAGAGCTATCATCATATCATATCATATCAACATATCATATCAAGTCATATATCATGTCATATCATATATATCATATCATATCTCACATCATATGTCATATCAATATCATATCATATATATCATATCATATATCACATCATATGTCATATCATAATATCATATCATATATATCATATCATATATCACATCATATGTCATATCATAATATCATATCATGTCATGTCATGCCATGTCATGTCATGATATCACATCACATCATACCATATATCATATCATATCATATCATATCATATCATATCATGTCATATCATGTCATATCATGTCATATCATCATATCATGTCATCATATCATACCACATCATACCATATATCATGTCATACCATGTCATATCACATCATATCATATATCATGTCATATATAATATCATATCACGTTATGTCATATCATGTCATATCATGTTATTTGAACTAATTCTAGTTATTATTAATATTGCTATTATTATTTATTATTATTACGATTATTATTATTTGTTAACATGTTGTCGTTGTTGTCGTTGTTGTTGTTATTGTTGTTGTTGTTCTTCTTCTTATTATTGTTATTACAATTATCAGTGGTAATAGTAGTAGTAGTAGTTTATGACATGTTCAGACACACACACACACACACACACAGACACACACAGACACACACACACACGCACACACACGCACACCCACCCACCCACATACACACACACACACACACACACACACACACACGCACACACACGCACACCCACCCACCCACATACACACACACACACACACACACACACGTAGCACCGTAAGCACTGTAGCAGCCCAATATCAAGGAAAAGTGTGTAATGGGTTGAATGTCCACAATCAACCTGGAAACAATAACTTGTAGCAAAGTTGCCATATCTGTGTTGTGTGTTCTTGGTGTTTTTCAGCCACATGGGTGCGCTGTTTCATTTCACATGCACAGCACGGCTGAGAATAACACCTGATGCTCCCTGAATGACCTCTAGCCTTACTTATCATGATCAAACACTCATGTCGGAACTGTGATTAGGTAAAGATCAATATTAGCTTCTGCACCACACATAACCCAGAGTGTGACCTCTGAATGTCACTTAATCTCCCAAAACAGCTATTATAAGCATAAAATACAAGGATGAATATGGGGATTTTTCAAGATTTTTACACACTATTTACACTCAAAAAATGTCACTCCCATTCACGCTGCCGTTCTAGCTATGGTCTGGTGAGAAAACATATGTTTATTGTGTTTGATTGTGTCAAAGATGCAGGGAGTGAGTCACACACGGTGACTCACAGCCCTGAGAGAAACAGAGATTATTGGTGTTACTCTGACTGCTGACATACAACCCACTCCTCTGTTTACACCAGCAGAGATGATACAACTGTGCTTATTAAAAAAAGGGACATTATTTTAGGGTTGCCAACCATCCCTTGAAATACGGAATCATCCCATATTTGGCATCTAAAAGACACGTTGCGTATTGAACATACTTTGTCAATTGCACGTGACTGCAGTACGCAAATCAGGGTTGGGCTAAATGTGGGCGGAGCTAAACGTTTGACTCCGCGCAGGGTTAGGTTAGGAAATAATATACTCGATATTTCACACCGACCCCATCCCCAATTTCGGTGTTCTGTTACTGAGCTGCCACAACCCTGAAGAACAACCCGCCTCGACAGAGGTTCAGAGTTAATGTGAAACCATGTGGCAGAACCCGATGCCCGGCACTGGGATTCAGGAACTGTCAGACGTGGTCCAACCTTATGGAATCACCTCTTCCCCTCCAGTCTTTATGTGTTGCAACAAATTAGGGCCCTGGTTCTATCACTAAAGCTACGTCTGATAGCGCTTATTCATTCTGGGGTTTGCCAGAGGATAGGGCCTGTTTTTATAGAGTTAGAGGTTAAGATTAGGGTATGTGTAGGGGTTAGGGTTAGCCTCTGTTTTTCTACTTTTGGAGTCCTATTTGCAAAGTTTTATGTGATGACAGTACTGGCTGCGTGACTGAAAAAAATCAAATTGGCGGTTGTTCAAGTATTTATGGCTTTCTTTGTCCTGAATTGGTTATGGTTAGGGTTAGGGTTTATGGTCAGGGGTAGGTTAGGTTTTGGATTAGCACTAAGGCTAAGGTTAGGGGTTAAGGTCATTGTTGCTGCGAGCTGCACACTCGTGACTGTGAGAGCCGCTGAACACCCAGGTGCTTGTTTTGTCACAATGGAAGTGTCAATAAAGTTGCACAAACAAACTTCTCTGCCGACATGGTGACATGAGTAAATGGTACAGCTGTTGCCATGGCGAGGTGAACCACCCCGAAATACTCTGATTTGTCATGAACCAAAGGCCTAAACTGAGTGTATAGCTGGATCGGGACTACAGCTACTTTTGCTGCTGTGGTGGTTTGCCTACTTCCTTGTTGAATTGGTTACATTTTGTAATATTTTTTAATATCTTTATTTAGTCTTGCCCCTTGCGTCCACACACACACACACACACACACACTCACACACACACACACACACACACACACACACACACACACACCCCAGTTTTGTTCTTTTTCAGAGTGGGTAAAAAAGGATGAGGTAGTGTCATGCACAAGGTTGGATCTAGGAGGTACAATGTGAGACTTGTGAAAGTTGTGTAGTAGATGATAATCTATCTATGTAAAAAAAAAAAAAAAACCTTTACACACACTCTCTCTCTCTCTTTGAGTTTTCAAAGAGCTTTACATAGAGCTTTACTGTCATGATCACGCGTGTTTATATTGCCAGAGCAAATAACAGATAAAGAAAATGAGTAATATTCATTGGCATCACATAAATGATAACAATGTAAACATAACAAGCTTAAACATTTTCAATCACAAAGCCACCACCAACATGATGGCACAGCAAAACCACTAAGAACTTATCAGTACTATTCATCAATAACTTCTTTACATGAACATATTGATCCAGATGAGCCTTTTTGTCAGGAGTGATGGTTTCCTCCTGTGTTTCCATGGTCGTCCTTCAGCTGGTGGCACGAGGTGACATATTCAGCTGTCAGTGTGCAACAGTTTGGTTTCTCTCCGCAAAGACAGTGGTCATGTATTCTGCCACTGTGTGTTATCATTTTAGGGCTAAATAACAATCTATTTTACATTGATTTTTTGTGGTGTGATGTGCAGTATTTCTTGTTTTTGTCTGCTCATAGCCATGTGGTTTGGGGTCTGTCCTGAGGAAGTGGGTGCTTGGTCGATGTCAGGGAACACAGGGTGGCTGCAGGGGCGGACTGGGACAAAAAATCGGCCCGGGCATTTTGGACCAGACCGGCCCACCACATTCGATAACGCACACCTTTCCGGTCTTTTTGCTCTCTTAAATGTGTATACCAACTGTGCAACTCTTTAAAACCATAATGCCATGCAATTAGTTAGCTGTCATCAGCAGTGTTGGGCACGTTACTTTGAAAAAGTAATTAATTATAGTTACTAGTTACTTCTACTTAAAAGTAATAATTACCAGGAAAAGTAACTATTACGTTACTTTTTAAAAAATTGTTCAAATATGTCAAATTACTTGGCTGCCCCAATCATAGTGGAACAATAAAATACAATAGATGAATAGGAATTGAACTTTTTTATTCTATTGAACAGGCCACAACTGGCCAACACCTTTTGGGCATCTATTTCAGATCAGTAAGTGCAGGTGCCTATCAGCATGAATGGAGAATGAGCCCAAACTGCACATAGGAAGGTCATGGCGACAAACAAAGTATACCACACAAATCCTTTAAATCTGAATCTGATTCGATTGGTATATATATATCTCCATAAAGTTAGAACAAGGCATTAAAAAAGGCAAAAAAAAAAAAAAAAAAGGCAAAATAATAATAACAATAATAATAATGATAATAACAATAATAATTTAGCACCTGGGTTACAAATTCACAAAAAGAGTACAGAAATGAAAATTACAGAAACCCTAAATACCACTGTGTGTGTCATCTAGCCAATGACAGGCAGAATGATAAGAATCACTTCACTGTCATGGTTAACAACAAAGTGAGGTAGGCTAATAAAGTAAAATCCACCTTTTGTCCGGGTGGGGAATTGAACCGAAGACCTCCTGCATGGCAGAAGGGGGCACTATCCGCTCTACCATCGGGAATTGTGTTCCTCTGGCATTGTTTGGGCCTGTTCTTCATTCATGTTGATAAATTACGAAAAAGCGAAAAAGTCCGATCGGTTTGAAAATTGACAGCCGCTTTTTTTCTCGCAGTTTCTCTGCGCCACTTTTGCGTTTTCTCTCCATCTCAGTAGATCCTATGAGATAACGTTCGACCCGCGTTGCACTGCACACCGGCTCACCGAGCCACAGGCTGTGATCTGATTGGGCCAGCCCCGTGTCAGTGAAGAAAAATAACCAATGAGCCGCAGAGCAGCGTGTCTCAAGGGCCGGCCCGGTGCTTAGTAAACAAACTCTCGCAATGACTTTATTTGCCGAAATCATTATGCAGGCGGGACCAAACTACGTAAAAGGGGTTGTTTAGCAATGTGATTGGGCCAGCCCAGTGTCAATCGGGCCGCTGATCTACTGATCTTACGGTCAGCTATTTCAATAATAATTTAAAAAAAAAAAAAAAAAAAAAAAAAAAAAAGTGTCGGGGGACTGTCGGCCCACTTAGCACATCGGCCCACCGGGCAAATGCCCGGTGTGCCCGATGGCCAGTCCACCCCTGGGTGGCTGTAAAGAGGCTTTTCTCCAAGTTCATTGCTAGGGAACCTTTCTGGAAAAAAAAACAAAAAAATCAGTATCTTGGTATTGTTTCGGTTGGCAATCAGGGCCTGGGTTTGACAGAGACTGTGCAGGAGACCCAGGTGTTGCTGTAGGCCTTCCTTGGTAGGAGACAGCAGAACTAAATTAGATCATCAGCATATAGCAGACACTTGAGTTCATTTTTTTGCTGGGTGATACCAGGAGATATAGAATGTGCCTGTTTTTTTGGTGAATTCATTTATAAATGTTGAAAAGAGTAGGAGAAAGACTGCATTGTGTGTTTGATAAATGTGGAATGAACTGCAGTGTGTCAATTCATTTTAAAGGACACCAGCAAACACATCACTGACCAATGGCAGTCAATTGTTGGCTGCCGATCCAGGTTTAATAAATTAAAGTTTAGAGATTTAAAACAAAATTCAGCCAAGATGATGCTCGCCTACCTCCAACCCCCCAAATTAACCAACTGATTAATTAATCAATTAATTGGTTAAAAATGTGGGCCCAAGGCCTAATCAGATGAAAATTCATCTGCACTCCTTTTAAAAGTTAAGGCAATAATTCACAGGTGGAAAGATGTTCTTTTCATAAAACTGGGAGGTCTATGGAGTAGAAAGGGGCAAATATTTTTGAAACTGGTACTCCATGACCAGAAAAAAAAAAAAAACAGAAAAAAGTTGGTTGTGGTATTCCCTTTAGCTCAAAACATAGAAAACCTACAACAATGGGCACCACCCAAGTCTGTGGCCACAGAGGGCGCTGTTGCATATTTTTACATGAATAATTCTGTGCAAATGAATGTGATAGGATGGCCACATCACCCGAAAACATTTTCACATATTCTGAGAACAGCCATCAGAAATGGCTGTAATTTTGTGTATTTTGGTGTATTACAATAGAAACTACAAAATGTGAAGGTGTATCATTCTTAAGGCCACACTATGTTGATATGTATGTATATGTGTATTTTTGTGGGTGTGTATTGGCATATTTTCCTCTGTCTGTGTGACAGATGATGAAGCCCCCGCCAGTCTGCAGGATAAGGACCTGCCACAGCCACCCACCTCACCGTCTGCTCTCAGTCTGTCTGCCCGCAGGGTTCTGGAGAGTATCCTTCAACAACATGTGTGATTTTATCACACACAGCAACTTCAACTGCTCCTTCCTCTCTCATTAGTTACTTTTTCAGTCATACTCTTTTGAAGCATTTCTCTTTTGCCTTGACATTCTTGGAGCATTGGAATATTGTCAGGGTGCTGTTGCCCTTGTGCCATCTCACACCTGAAACTCTTCCTTATTGTTGTCTCTCAACAAATGAGCCAAAGTTAATCTAATTTTTGGCACTCCTCTCTGAAAAGAATCCAGACTTTTTATGGTACTTTCCTGCCTGTTGAGATAAATAGTCAAAGTTGTTGTTACCTTGACAAAATGCTCTCAGGTAAATGGTTCAACAGCCTAATGATCAGCTTCATCATAGTGAATGCCATTTCGCTGGGCATCGAAGCAGGTTAGTGTCTTTGACCTTCATAATATATTTACAAATGTTTAGAAAAAATGCCATATCTTGGTAATGTCAAGGGGTATCATATTTGGTATGGGTCTCATGACAATTTTGCAATGATACCTCTTATTTGTGTGATTTAAAGACATTGTTTTATTCATCCTCACACCTCCAGAATGGCATGACGTCCCACATAGGAATGGAAGACAATGTACTACTTCTTGAAAGCAGTGGACTGGATCTGTGCCTTGGTATTCTTCATAAAGATTATTCTAAAGTGGGTGGACAACTTCTGGACTTTCTGGAAAAGGAACTGGGACATCGCTGACTTCATCATCACCGTCTTGGTAAGGACAGTGGGCCGAGGATGTCCATTTACTATTTTTAATTTTTTAACAAAAGAAGTGAAACACTGCAACAACAAATCTGTACTAGCTTCATAGTCAGGGTTAAAATCATATTTCTCCCTAAACAAGGCCAAAAATCTACCAGGGGGATGAGATGATCCCACTAATTTCCAGTGCGGATCAATTTGTTTCCAATTTTCATCATTTTAATCAAGTGTCTATTTCTAGATCCCAATGGGCTGCTTCATTTCAGCATGTTTGTACTTGTTCCCACAAAAATCCTGAAACAAATGAGAATGCATTGGAAACAAGCAGGATTCTCTTATCTCACAGAAACTTGTGTTGGTTCTTAATAATGAGAAATGACGTGTACTTAATGCTCTACGTAATGATTGCATTTTCATGCATGAATTCACATCATGTGGTCGTTCATCTTCATCCAGGATCTCATCCCGTCTCTGGTGTTCCTGCTGGTGTTGCTCTTCTTCTTCGCTGAGGTGGCATTCGAATGGTTTCAGAAATACCCGAAGGAGTCAGACGACAAGAACTACTTTAAGTAAGTCGTAAGTAGTCGACAGATAGATTACTGTAATGATTAATGTAAAAACGGTAATCGAGTAAAGTTACTCATTACTTTTCACAAACTCACGATCACATGACTTTACTAATTACTTCTCTCTCTAAAAAGTAATTTGTCTACTTACTATTTTACTCATACATTAAGCCCTCATCAGTTGGCGAACAAGGCTTGACAACAAATCATATGAGTACTGATGAATGAATTCGTCTGTGTCTCTGTGTCTCTAAACAACAGTGACGTAGTGAGCACTATGTGTACGCTGTCCATCGTCTTCACGTTTGACCACTGGATGGACGTGCTGCGCTACATCATCAAGAAAACTCCGGAAGAAGATCACTTCTACTGGATGGGTTTCATCGTTATGTGGCTTTTGCTAGCAGGCGTCTTCACCAGCAACATGATGCTGTCTGTCGTAGGTACGGTGCTTCAACTGGCCAGAAGCAGAAACTGCAGCATTTGTAAATCTCACATTGTGGTAAGAATTACTCCTTTTGAAGTCTCTGGTCCTCAGGATCCAGTTCTGTTGGTTTTTATTCTAGCGATCCTAAAGGGGATGGACCTACATCTTTGAACATCAGGAGACTGTAATTAATTACCTGATCAGATAGAACACCGAGGGAAGTTTGCGGTCGAGGCTGATGGACAGGGCAGACGAAATGTAAATGCAACAAGTGTCTTGAGTGACTGGGCAGAGACTAAGATCTGGTGACGTAGAGGTGGGTGACTGGTTACATATAGTGTAGGTGTGCTTGATTGCAGTATTGGATGGGGCTATGCTCTGACTCCAGCACACCTGGGTCACTCAGACAATCATGCACTCAAACACACGCACGCACGCACGCACACACACAGACACACACACGCTGGGGTGAGAGAGGGAGAGAGTCACTGGGGGAGGAGGACACTATATGGGATGTTGAGTGTCAGTGGAGACAGGAGCAGATGTAAAACTAGATCATTTTCCATCTCTGGATGGCGGCACTAATCCTGATGTGCAGTAGCGAGACAAATATAGATCAGATGTTGTCTGAAACCAGTCTGCTGTGCTCTTCTCTGTCCAGCAAGAACAAAAATGTTCAAACCTTTCGGACACACCTGGTGGAGGAAAACAAAAGGGTCAGGGTGAAGGCCGAAAAAGACGTTGCCATGGCCAAAAGAGTGCAACGGTGAGAAAACTTCATCCTGTAGATTGTAGTTTATGTTAGTCCAACATCCTGAAAGTACATCTGCAGAAGACAAGACTCTCTTGACATCAGAGATCAGACGCCATAGACACACACCCATTGATCTGCTGTCATTATTAATGAAAAAGCAGCAACAGCTGATACAGTAATCACACATTCAGGATAAAGTGTTACTTAAAGGATGATTCAACCGTAAAACACATTAATACTGTTTAAAATGCTGCTGCTTTTGTTCTCTTTATTTAGTCTGCTAGGGTGTTGTCTTCTGTAATAAATTCTGTAGAAAATGTTGTGGTGGTTTACCTCTGCAGGTCAATGGAGTTAGCAGAGGCTTGAAGGGCAGGGAGGGAGAGGCCTGCATCTGCTGAAGACGACAGTCCAGGTAAACGTTCACTGTATCTCACATTATTATTTTGCCCTATTCAGGTGTTTAGATATTGAGTCTGCACATGTAAAAACGATGTCCCTGTTTGCAATTACCCAAACATCCTGAAGATGCCGCTGTAATTCTTACTAGCATATTGAAGTGGAACCAAACATACACTGTGAAAGAAACTCTCCAAGAGTTTCACTTGTTTCAGGATTTTTTTCTGGGAAGAAGTATAAATATGTGGAAACAAAACAGAATAAGGCAGATCAGCCCACTAGGATCAAGAAAATTACGTGTGTGTGTGTGTGTGTGTGTACTTGCAGACTGGGAGAACTTGAGGAAGTACATACAAACTGAACTGAAGTTCCCCCAGCAGGTGCAGATTGAATCATAGAAGGCACGGGGCCAGTTGATCATGTAGTCGAGCGGTTTGGGGAGGTCTCTCGCAGGGTGTGGAGCACAGACTCCTCTCCCTGAGTCGAAGCGGGCAAAATGTCTAGCTCTCGAGAGCCTCTGGAGTGGTGCAGAGCCGAGGAAACTGAGCCTCCAGGACTCTGGGGCACAGAAGGCACAGCAGGAAAACTGGCCAAGACCACATGAAGCCACAGGACAGCAGTATGGTGGCAGAGAGGGAGACCCAGTCCCAGTGGAGCACTGGGAGGACAACACAGACTCATCAGCCTCCCATCTTAGCAGCTCCCTTTTAAAGAGTGAATGATGTAAGAGCCTCTGGTTTGATCTTTATGCTGCAATATTTGAACAACTGGAATGCAATCACTTCTGTGAATTCCTCTGAGGGCTGAGTGTGTATATTAAGAAGCGCATTGGCTCTCACATAATGTGTTGTGCTTGGCAATTAATCTCATCTCACTTTATTCTGTGCCTCTGTTAAATATTCACTAGAGTTCATCAAAAGTGTAATTATAATGGCATGGACCACCAGTTTCTGTGTTGCATCAGCTGTGTCAACACAGTCATAACCCCCCAGAGTTCAACTGGTTTGGTCAATGTCCTGTGTGTGTGTGTGTGTGTGTGTGTGTGTGTGTGAGAGAGAGAGAGAGAGAGAGAGAGAGAGGGAGAGAGAGACAGAGGGAGAGAGAGAGTGCCCCTCACTGGACATCATTTCCCAGCAGTGCGCTCCGAAACAGATCCGCCCTCAGGTCGCCAGATCCGCATAGCAGTCGCACCGTTACAGGCCTCTGCACCAGCTTTGCCCCAGACCTTCCATATGACAGATCCAAACCACATATCATATTACAGATCTGGGCCAAATCCAAATCCAAACCACATATCATAAGCATGGATCACGGATCTGGGCCAGATACAGACTGCATGCCATGGCTTTATCCAATGTACTGGGCCAGGTCTGGTCAAAATCTGTTACAGATCCATTATCCAAATCTGTGACGGTATTGAGCCGTTGGGAAGAAAGACACAGGCGCACCAAATCAGATACATTTTGCTGTTAGGGGCGTAGGGTTGCCAACCGTCCCTTGAAATACAGAATCGTCCCGTATTTGGCAACTAAAAGACACGTCACATATTGAACGTACTTTGTCCTTTATTTTTGAGAGTCTGCGCCCTCTTCCGCTGTTTGACCAATGAGCAGAGCTCATTCACACACATCAGTGAGTATGCACTCCGTTCATTGGTCAAAGCGCTGTCACTCAGTGTTGCTAAGCTACACTGTGCCCGCCCCGCCATAGGAACAGCAGCAGGTAACCAGGAGCCAGGAGGTCGCTGCGTCTAAAACGAACATGGCTGATACCGGCTGCATGGTCTCCGCTGATTTGGACAGTGCTCCGCTGAGAAAAAAGGTGAAAAGGCTTCAAAAATACAGGCGCGAGTGAGAAAAAGAAAATGGAATGGAAAATGAATAAACCTCCACTTCCTGTGGCTGCGTCTCTCTCTCTGTGTGTGTTTGGGGTGTTGGCGTCCTTTATCCCTTTGATGCATGAATTATGAAAGCCTGAGTCAAGATTTTTTTGTTATGTGTTTTTACTCTTCTTAGGGCATGAACACTTTTGTGAGTCTCCATACTTCTTTCAGAATGCAGGACTGGTATTACCATGTCATGATACTAGTATTAATATGTTTTCAGCAACAATAATTGACAGTCTCTGCATAAACCTCAATGGGGGGGAGCAGCAGAGAGCATTCTAACAGCTGATATGCAATTCCACCATAGAAACCATTGCATTTAGGAGAAAATGACTTTTAAACAGCTGTCCACTGTAGTGACCGCTATGCGCCAAAGGGTTCTTTGTCTGGGTGAAACGTAGCAACCCTATCTGGCATATGTGGGTGACAGAGCAGATAAAGATGTGGGCGGGTTTTCTATCACAGATCAGAGGCTCGGTGTGACAATTTCGGTTCGAGAAAAGATGTTTATTACTGTGCATTTACCTCCAAGCCTCAGTGATGTTTTGTATTGTGAGAGTTCCTCGCTGTATGAGCCGGTTGTCCTTTGCACTGGATGAAAAATCAAGTTTGCCTGAGGTAACAACAATGAAATATCTCTCATGATCTTATCAGTAATGGTTTCATATCCGTGCCAGAGCAAACACACAGTCAGGGTGAACCTTGCAGGCACCGCACCTCCACTATTCTCAATTTGGCAACCGGTCTGCTTTACCACAAGAGTTTCTGTGGTTCTGTAGTGATATTGATGGAATAATCCAGACTGATATGCTGTTTAAAGCGCCCGCAACTCCAGAATAAAGAGTTAAACCTGGATATGACATGAAAAAAAAAAAAAACACTAAATCATCTGTCTGTAAGGTTTTTGTGTTAAATGCGTTGGTTTCCATCAGTGCCATCAGTGCACCCGCTCCCCCATCTGCCACCTTTTCCTCACCCTGTTTCTGTATGGTCGACTGTGTCATTTCAGTTCCCAGGGGAACCTGATGTGCTACACATAAGGAACTGGAAATGTCATTGTGGTGTTCATCTGAAAGGTTGAAATGTCACAGACGTCGCATCATCACTGTCAATTTGATAAACATCAGTTGGGAACGTAAATGGATTCCATGCAATTTGCAACCTGGTCACTGTCTGGCAAATGTGATTTCTTCGTTCGGTGGAAATAGAGCCAATACGGCCGCAGACCTGTGCTGCAAAACAGTGGAGGAACATGTGGATACTGAAGTTTGATGCCGTTCGTGGAGCAATAAGATTTGTGTTCAACAGGCTGTGTAAAATCAGGTTTAAATTTGGAGATTAAGTTAAGATTGGGGCTTCTCTGAGGAACTTACACATTTAACCAGCAGCATTTATCCAATCTTTCACTGTTCCACCCCAGCAGCTTTTAATCCTGCTGCAAAAAGTCCAGTTTGGTTATCAGATATAGAAATAGAGCAATATAAAGAGTTTGGGGCTTTGATGAAAGAAACATCTCTTGAACCTTGGAGCCTGAATCATCACACTGTGTTGACTCTACCATCTTTGATCCCACAGCATCTTTGCAAATTCATGGAACTTGAAGCTGGATCAGTCGAGCCCAAGCCCAAGCCAATTAACGTATACTTTGTCAGTGCTGGTAAATAACAGCATCACATTAAAAGTCATCTTTCACACCATGTTGCTAGGGAACAAAACTCTCCAGTGTGACCGGCCCCGGTTGAATATCCGTGCGAATAAGGCCTGACGTGACAGTCCGCTGGCCCTTTGTGAGGCATGAGATGTGCTTCAATGTAATAGAGCTTTCAAATCTCTCCCCACGCTGCTGTTGTCTACCACCTCTCTCTTTCTTTTCCCCACTGTCTATCCTTCACTGCATGCCACTTCTTTCCCTCCTTAATCCTGCCTTCTATCTCTTTTTCTATTAAAGCTCTCAATATGTGACTTGTACCCTTCCAAAGATCTCTCATTTAGTTTCCCTTAGAGTAAATGTCAGATGCATTTGTCAGTAGGACAAAATATAAACGGCAGGAGGCCATCACAGCAATTATACGCATGGACTGTATCAGATTGATTTATCTGCCTGGGATTTTAAAAGTTTGGAGAAGAAGGGACCCTTGAGGTGGGAGAGATAGCAGCACAAGGCTGGTGGTGCAAAAACAAGAGGAAAATACAAGGCAGACACTCTTTTTAATTGGCGAGGTATGTTATCATATTTCTGGGGGTTGTTGTCTCAGCCAACACTGCATTCAGGAACAGGGTTTTCAGTTGCTTCCAATTAGGGCGTCTTGGTGGTAACTTGACTATATTGACAGTGCCAGCTGATTAGGCTTCTCAGCCTGCAAATTAAATGCAGTGGAGAGCCTTGGCCGCTGATGCATAATGTGGGTCTGTTCATTTGCAACTGGCTGTGACGGCCTTTATCAGCTGTCATGAGAATGACACCAGAGGATGGTGAACAGGATGAGGGCAAAAAACGTCTGAGAAAAAAACTGAAAGGTCGTTGTATGTAAAACAATCCAGCAGTGTGTAGTTATATATTCTTTCTGATAGTGTACGTGTGGCAGTGCCTCATCACACCCTAAGGGTAACCTCTAATGCAAGATTTAAAATAAATAAATAAATAAAAAGAAACCCTGAAAACCCTGCTTGGTCCTGTGCATAATTTTATACACATTTCTCTTTAATTCAACAAGACATATTTGGCATCTATGGAAATCTTGGGATCTCCTCTAGAGTGTGAAATAAAATGTGGTGGGTTTAAACAAAGCCCAGCAGCACAGCAATCGCTTATTGACAGGAGTGGCAGAGTTGGAGAGGCTTGAGGGAAAAGAGTACTGAATCTTTCTTTCATTTAGCTTCACATGTGCACCAGTTCAACTGAGGGTCTTTGTCAGGCGTTGCACTCCAACAGGAACCTGTTAGCTGTGGCCTTGGCCCGCCAAGCAGCGATTCACTGACAGTGGCCTTGCACCTGTGTGCTTAGGATTTAACAGCCACAGCTATCATGGATGACAATGCCTCTTTTGAGTCGCCTGGATGAGTCATCTGTGTCCGCGGTGTTTATCCCTGTATGTGTGTGTTGTGAGAGGAGAAGGAAGGCAGCGGAGGTGAGTTATGTGCTCCACAGTGGAATTGTGACCAGCTGGTTCGCTTCTCACGGCAGCCATCAACACCAACGCTCTGCTTCATCTCATCCTGTTGTCATGGCAGTCACACATGCAGATGTGGCAGGATGCTCTTTGCAATAGGTCAGACATTAAAGTCCCAGATCCGCTGTGCTTATTGTGACAGTTCATCACAATAAACTCCTGGGTTCGCTCCTCTGCTCTTAACACACACAGATTCCTCTGAGCTTTGTGTGTGTGTGTGTGTGTGTGTGTGTGTGTGTGTGTGTGTGTGTGTGTGTGTGTGTGTGTGTGTGTGTGTGCGTTTTATTAGTGCCTGACTGATATGGGATTTTTGAGACCAATGCCAATTTTAGAAGGTAAAAATTCACAGGTTAGTTGGCAAGTTACCATATGATGAATGTTTGAGCTGTAATGTGGATTGTGCATTAATTTTGCACAGACACAACTGTGTAAAAGTACTCAGAAGGCTGCTGTAGTAAACAAATAACTTCCAAATAAAGTAATTGATGAAATTAATGGAAGAATATTCAACATTATTATACAGTGTCAACCAATTCCAAAGAAATGAACCAAAGAACCAAAGAAATGAACAAGAAACAAGAACAAGAAAATCAAGACGAAATGGCTAAATAAGCATCAGTACTGTTCAGTATCAGTCAGTTGCTGATAAAAACACATATTTGTATTAATTACAATGATCAAATATTTATTTTTAAATTACCCAAAGCGTCTTTCTCTGCATTTTGTTCTGTGTTCAGCGTATTTGTTGACTGGTGCACCCATATCCTTCAGCTAAAAACACATGTAAAATTATATTCAATGTATAATCTACGATCACCAGACAATTCAGGCTAGAAGTTGGTCGCAACATCATAAAATGCTCATTTATCCCTGAATATAAGCACACCAACACAAGGTACTGAGTTATTGATGGCACCTGGTCAAAGAGTAGAGGAGCATTAAAACTCTTTATTAAAGCAGCACTGTGAAGCTGAGCAAGCTGTACAGCTGTAGCAGCACAAAGTGATTACAGATCATCAACACATTATGGTGTGTATGGAGTGATTTTTACATACATGTGAAAACACAAAACAAAGAACATTAGACATATCACTGAGGAACACTGATGCTCTGTTATCCTGGGCGTCAGCGTTATGGAGTGTCGCTGTGTAGCTGAAAACTGATTTGAAATATGTAATCACAGTTTGAGAGCAGGGCAGAGGTGCCTCCTGCATAATCACATGCTGAACAAACCCTGTCTGTAATACATCTAATATGCAAAAAACACCATAAGTTCACCCAAAGAAGGGGGACGATCACATGACTGTGGTTTAAAACCACAACACCACTATCACAGCAATGACATCTGCTCCAGATGATAGTTTAAATAATAACCATTGTGTGTATGTTACGCTACCTGAAATAATGTGATCTTACGAGTCAGGCCATAAACCGGGCGGTGGCTTTTGGCAAGGTTAAGCACGGTCGCATCATCCGTGACCGTGTAAAATGTCACCCGGTGCTACAACCAGCGCCCCAGGGAGATTAGCGAGTGTAGTTTGTTCCTGGGAGAAGTGACACCGTCTAATAGATCACAAATGGGTAATTGCACTGTCATAGCAACCATAATAATGTCTAATTACTTTAACTGGACAGGAGCCATAATAATGAGAATTTCCGTAAGTCAGTCGCCTTTCCTGCTGCATAAACACCATATTTCACAGTGGCAAATCACATGAAATGTCATAATTCACTTTCTCTGCATATGAGCAAATACAAAGATGGACACATGTTAGCTTTCTTTGTGGAGCACATACATGCAAGCAGTGCGCACACACACTCACTCACACACACACACATACACACACACACACACACGCACACACACTACTCCATACGGTGTGTTACATGATGGAACAAGTGAAGCCGCAGCATTCTTTCAGGAGTGTGAGTCCAGTTTTGGTGACAAACGGACTTGACGTCTGCTGGGATTTGGAGGCCACCATTTGATTTCGCAGGGCAGCTGTTTGAAAGGGGGATGCGAACCTTTATTCACTACAGTGTTTTCACAATCTGAGGCAGTTTAGCTGATGCTGTAACACACAGTGGCTGTTGCAGAGTTGCAAAGCCTTTTGTTACAGAATCCAGAGTATTCATTTAAAACAACCCCCCTTATCCACGAGAAAGAAAATTCTATATTGGAAGTTAAACAAATGTAATAAATTACAGCCATATGTTAACGTACTCACCTTTTTTACTCAAATTCTTGGAAATTTTGGACTGTAAGAAGTCTGCCATTTCTCTGTCTTCCTCTCTCTCCCTGTTGGACAGATTTTGAGACACACAGTCATGAATATTTTAAAACACTGATACACTTGATCCTGATATGCTTGATGCTGTTATTTCCTTTCTTTCTTATTCTTATAATTAGATTGCGGCAATGTGGTCAAATGATTTCTGTTGAGGTTGTGTGTGTGGCAGAAATGTTTACCTCCTCAGTGTGTGACATGCTGTTATTAAGTGTAAATATACTCATGTCACACAGAGAATGCAGGGCAGAGATTCTCCCATAAAACACAGCTACAGCGACTAGGCAAGCCCTTATAAACAATCTAGGCCATAACAAATATCTGCTACACATGACTGTTTGTTTGTTTGTTTTTTGCAAAAATGTAACTTATGCAGCATCTTATCCCAACTGCTTTAACATGTCAGACACTAAGACCTCAACAGACTGTATAAGCAGCCTTCTGAGGAGGAACATTGCTTATAGGATCAGCTGAATCATATTTATTTATTTATGCGTTAATGTATTTATTGGTGAGGCAAGACAAACACATACATTCAGTGATTTAAAAAAAAAAATTAAATGTAGAACAACATGACTTATATTCCCTTTCTTTATATATATACATATATAGTATATATTGTAACAGCCCTTTCCTTCTGGATGGAGGAAAAGAAAGGTTGGCACCATCCACCAGTGGGACAGGATATTTTTTTCAGGCATCCAAGAAGACGTCATGTGGGAAAGCTGTATGTCGGAGGCGCTGGACCCGACTGGTTTGGGAGTGTGACTCAGAGGGAGAGGAGACAATGAATGAGTCACCTTTATTACGGGCTGTCAATAACCTTGGGACAACGGACAAAGATGTACCGAGGCGGCACAGCTTTTGTCCTTCTCAGGCCATGACATCCCAAACGCTCCCAGCAAGCCAGCGATAATGGCTTCATCTTTACCGGGTGAAATGACCAATTTGGACGGCAAGGCCATCAGAATTACATTCCTCAAAGGAAAATGTCTTTGCTCTTTGAATCCCATTATTTCTCAAACAGATGGCATTGTCGTGCCTGCGGAGCCACTGTGAGGAACACCACCTGGTGAAAGACCTTTTGCTTCAGTGAAATCAATAAGCTCACCTCAGCCTCTCAAACTCCACATCATCCACCAGGAAATCTCTGGTCTCCACCAGCTTGTGGATCTGCTGCAGCAGCGCCTCCTCTCTCTCCTTATCCTCCTTGGACTTGTCTTGGTCTGTTCCAGCAGTCACATAATGAGCCATGCAGTTGTCAGCGAGTGCTCACAATTAAAATGATTTCATTTTAATACTGTAAAAAAGTCATTACAGTTAGCACAGTTAGTGTTGTGGGTTCATCCAGTGAGGATCTGAGTAACACTGATCTCAGGCTTCATGCATTTATGAAGCTGCATGTACATCAGATAGTTCAAATGTGATTCCCCTTGTGATTTGTTTGAGTTTGCTGCTCACAGTTTTAAATACTATAGGCTATGCAGCACAGAAATTCGACAGCAGAATACACACTGGATTGAAAATCTTGAAAAGCATATGGCATTTTATAGTAAGATACTGTGTAGTACCTCAGCTACTTATCTTTTTAGTTGTCATGGCAACCTCCTTCTATATTAAACTACACTATCATTTAAACATTATGAATAGAGCAATGTAAGTATTGGCGAACGGTCTGAATATTTTCACAGAGACTTTATAATCAAGCCAATTAATGGTTGCCTTGAAATTCCAAGTCACTTTGTAACATGAAGCCATTAGAGGTGGATTCTTTTCTCCCCAATAGCCGTTTTTTTTTTTTTCCCTATGACCAGCAGTAAGAATAAACCACTGTACTGTGAAAAATGTTGAGTTGAATCTGGTGCTTCT